>NC_080023.1:27814848-28117878 GCF_030020395.1 Manis pentadactyla
CCCAAAAGCCTGCATTGATTTCTAAGTTGCAATGTTCAAAACCATTGTGAAAATAATTAGCTGTATTTGAGTCTGAAAGGTGTTATCAGATTCTTGGCTTGGCCAATCTTTTGTCATGTGACCTTGGAAAGTTTGCCCAACATCTATTTTGCTTTTCTCACATAAAATGAAGATACAAACTGTGCCTCCCAGCGGTTGTTTCAAAATTACATGATATTGCTCCAACAACATGAAGTAACATCTATTACCTGCTAAGAAATATGTTCCTGGCGTAATAACATCCCAATGAATACTAGTTATTTTTATTTTTCTCATTATTTTATCTGTAACATACATATCTGTCATATTTATATGAATTTACCTGTATGTTAAAAAATTTGTAAAAGAAGCAGATCTCTATCATGTTTAAAATCTGATAATACAAATCTATGCTAATTTTTATAGCTTAAGAGGATCCAATGATATTTTACCTTTATACACTTTTGTTTAAGAATATATAATCCTCATAAAAATGAAATATATAACATAAGCTATTATTCAGTACTTGGTGTGCTACTATTCATAAACAGCAGTCCTGACATTCTATTCATAGTATCAACTGAACATTTCCATGAGTGACACCTTTCATTTTCTTGAACAGCATGTACCACTATAACCACAGCTTATTCATGATTAACTTTACATATAGTACATAGTCACATCCTCACAATCATGATTCTTTATGTAATTATATCTATTGAATTGTATATAAATAGTATTACCACTATATTGCTCCAAGGAAAAATATCAGTTTGACATTTTAGAATTAAAGAAAGGAGAGACAAAAAAGAGGAAATTTCCTTCCAAGTTTCCTTCAATCTTTGCTTTTACCATATGGACAGAAAGGAATAATGAAACACAGTGCATAGAAAAGCTGTAAAATTCTTTGACAACATAGGATTGAAAAGTTTATGTAATTCAATTTTGGATTTACCATGGCCTGTTAACCCAAGGTATGCATTCTTCTAAAAAATAGTCATTCATTTATTAAACAAATAAATATTTACCACCTATTATATTCTAGGAGCTGAATGTAAACCAACTTATAGCAGGAAACAGAATAAAAACTCAAAGACATAAACTCTGAGAACACATGTATATCCCTTAAATTAGACTTAAAAATCTACCAAGGCTTTCTGAAAAGGGAGTATCTAAACAGGATCCCTATTTAAATGCAAATCAAAACCACAATGAGGTATCACCTAACAACAGTCAGAATGGCTGGTATCAGAAAGACAAGAAATAACAAGTGTTAGTAAGGATGTGGAGAAAAATGCACTGTTATTGAGAATGTAAAGTGGTTCAGCCACTGTGGAAAACAGTATGGAGGTTAATAAAAAAATAAAAATAGATCTACCACAACCAGTAATTCCACTTCTGGGCATTTATTTAAAAAATAAACAGAAATACTAATTCAAAAAGGTATATGCACTCCTGTGTTTATTGCAGCATTATATTCAATAACCAAAATATGGAAGCAACTTTTGTGTCCATCAGATGGATAAAGAAGATGTTCTACACACACACACACACACACACACACACACACACACACACACACAATGGAATGTTAATAGCCATAAAAAAGAATGAAATCTTGCTATTAGCAACAACGTGGATGGACCTGGGAGTATTATACTAAGTGAAATAAGTCAGACAGAGAGGAACAAATACCACAAGATTTCACTTATGTGTGGAATCTAAAAAAGTAAAACAAACAGAACTAGATGCCCAAATACAGAGAACAAACTGGTGGCTGCCATAAGGGAGGGGAGTGGGAGATGTGCAAAGTAGATGAAGGGGATAAAAAGATACAAACTTCCAATTTAAAATACATAAATCACACGGATGAAATGTACAGCATGGGGAATATAGTCAATAATATTGTAATGGCTTTGCATGGTGATAGATGGTAACTACATTTATTGTGGTAAGCATTTGTAATGTATAAAATTGTCAAATCACTATGTTGCACACATGCAAGTAATATAATATTGTATATTGGCTATACTTCAATAAAAATAACAATAATGCAAACAGGATCCCCATTAAGCAACAAAAACCGAAAACTTTCCAACCCCATACTTAGCATACTTTTTTCACTGTAAACTATATAGGAAATGTGAGGTTTTTGTTTAGTTTGAAAAATGTGATTTTAAATCTTCAGTTGGAACCCAGATCAGTTTTTCTCTGTGTATTTGTGTGTGTTTGTTGTCAAACCAATTGATAAACAAAGGTGTTTACTCCTTATAATGAAATGAAATAAGTTAGTTGAGAATGACCAAATTGAGTAGGCTAAATTCTTAGTTTAGGAAGATCAAAATTGTGGTGGGTCATACTTACTAAGTATTTTTCATGACTGAGGGGGTGCTTGCAATTGTTATTATTATTTAACTTATTGGGTGCTTGAATGGATTGTTTGGAATTCTGTTTTTTGCTTTTTGGGGAGGCTTTTTGGATGAGTGAACTGACTGATTTTCTTGTTTTTTTCATAGAGGTCAGGTGAAATTCAAACTCATATTCTTTATTACTAGAAATTTAATTAGTGGTTAAAATGATAAAAGTACATGTGTGGACTTCCACTTGTATTCTTGCTTGGGGCCCACAAACGAAAATGATTAGGCTGTATCGACTTTCCTCTGTTTCAAAGATGAATCTTAGAAGAGGTGTGTTTTTTGGGGCTCTGAGGTTCTGCACTGTGAAGGACAGCTGCCATCTCACTGTGCGGCACCTTTTAGTGGAGGTTAAGAATGGGAATGTCAGGATTCATTTTGTCTTCTCTCCACACTGTACCCACTCCAACTAGGGGTGAAAGAAGAGTCAGTGTGCTATCCTAGAAGCAACCCATGGCCTAGAAAGTAGGACCTATGTTTAGGTAGCTTTTTCTGTATTGGGCCTGATATGGTTCCATGGACCACTTGATCAGAGTGTGAACCTGAGAAGACACTCTGAACAGTTAGGCCTTCATTACAAAAACTGTCAGCATGAGGAGGCTTGTGGGTTGTAGAAAATGGTAGCTTGCTTTATTTTTTTCCCATCACTGGTGACACCCCGGGTAGAATTTCCAGTCAGTAGTGAGTTCAGCTTCAGGGTCCTTAAATCCTGGATGTATGAAATTGCAGAAGGCTGGCCTATGATAAGTATTTGACAGACTCTCATCATAGGGGCTGTGAAAAGTCAGTAGTGTAATTCAGTCAAAGTCCAAAGGCCTGAGAAACATAGAGGCCAATGGTGTAAATCCCAGTCCATGGGTAAGAGAAGATGAAATGAGATATCCCAGTTCAATCAGTGAGGCAGGAAAAAAAGGAAGGAGGGTGGGGAAAATTCCTCCTTCCTTTACCTTTATTCTCTTCAGGCCCAGGAAGGACTGGTCAATGCCCACCCACACAGGGGAGGAGAGTCTACCTACTGAGTCCACCAATTCAAATGCTAATGTCATCCCAAAACACCCTCACAAACACACCCGGGATTAATGTTTAATCTGGGAACTCCATGGCCCGTCAAATGGGCACATTGTCCCGTCCCGCGGGACTATCAATGAGGGCCAAAACGAGAAACCTGCAGAAATGAAACAAGCAAGAGACACAAAGCACGACCAGCAAGACAGGATGTCTGATCAAGCTGGCACAGTTTATTGTTTGCAGGCTCAATTTATACAGGTTAGCAAGGAAGGGGTGGGTCGGAAGATAATTGGACCTTAGGTGGCGCTGGCGGGAAGGTGTAGAGGGGTGAATGGGCTTTGGCTGGCACCGGCGGGAGCAGAGGACCCGGAAGAGAAGCGGGGAGTTCGCCATTTTGTGGGTGGGGGGTCCTTTTGGTCCCCGGCATCGCCCCCTTTTCTATTCCTTTAGGAGGGATTGGAGCACTTATTGAAGTGTTTTAAGCCATTTATCTTATGGGCAGATGGTGCCTGTCTTAGGTCCAGAGGTTTTATACCAGGCCTCTGTTTCCAGGAGCTTGCCTCCTTCTGGAGTCGGCCTGGAGTTTTCAGGGGAGCTTGCTCTAATACTGAATCGGCCTATATGCATAGGAGCTTGCCCCAGTATTAGATCGGCCCCTAGAGGTCTTATGTTTGTTTGCAGGTATATCCTCTTAGTTACCCGTCATTGACTACCCGTCTAATTGCCCAGGAATATTTGTCAAGTAACCTTGACATGGCTTGTCTCAGTTTTACTCCCTGGTTACTGTTGGGTCTCTTCGGGTATGAGGCCCCGGTTAAGGATCTTCACCTTGGTCCGCCAAGTCAAGGCAATGATAATGGACTTGAATAGGTTTTGCTATAAGAGAGTCAATTTGCTGTTTGATCAACGTTGTAAGTTTTTTAAAAGCCCAGGGGCCAAAGGATATAAGCAGGATAAGACCAACCAAGGGCCCCAATATGGAAGGAAGCAAGGTAGATAGCCATGGAGAGACAGAGAACCAATTCTTATACCAAGATTCTTGTTGTTCCCGTTCCCTTTTTCTCTTCTCTAGACTATCGGTTACCTTTTTAAGACTATTTTCTACTAAGCCAGTTTTGTCCACGTAAAAGCAACATTCTTCCTTTAATGCTGCACAAAGTCCACCCTGTTGGAGGAAGAGTAAATCTAAACCTCGCCTATTTTGTAACACTACTTCTGACAAAGATGTAATTGAGTCTTTCAAATTCGCAAGCCCATCTCTTAGTTCTGCTAAATATTTATCTATTGCTAAGCTAAGCTGGTTATAATTGTGGCTAGAAGTAACAAGGGCTCCTATACCGGTCCCGGCTCCAGCGGCTCCAAGCCCTAAAAGGACAGCTATTGTCATTGCTGTGAGGGGCTCTCTTTTTTGTCTAGGTCTATCCTGTAATCCTTTCTCCCAAAAGTTTAAGAATTCACTAGCTTCATGTATGGTGAGCTTGGGATATAGGCGAACCAGCACACAGTAGTCCTTTTTTGTAATAAAGGTCCTGGTGGATATAAAGGTAGTCAAGCCCATGGAGCAGGCCAAATAGGTGTTATTAGGTGCTTTCGCATATTGAGAAGCTGTGGTAACAACTCGGGTTTTGTTACAAATCTTCAATAATTGCACAGGGGGAATCATGTTTGGTCCGAGGAGACAAGTGCCAAGTCCTGAAACCTCAGTAAGGGTTAATTCAATAGGCCCCCAAGGATAGTAGGGAGGTGTCATTGGTATAGGTAATATTATCAAATATGGCAATACCTTCATAAAACGGTGGGTCTGAGGAGTAACATATCCAGCACTCTGTATAGGAGGTGACATTAGTGGTAGCATTGGTCGCAGCTACTAGAGCTTGCGCCGAAGCGTTAACAACTGCCATGATGAGGGACGTGGAGGAGGCAGGACCTGGGGGAATAGTAGGCTGGTACATAGTAGTTTTTGGGTGGGTTGAAGCGGTAGCACCCCGATTTTAGTGGGGTCCCGG
Organism: Manis pentadactyla; assembly: GCF_030020395.1. NCBI lineage: Eukaryota > Metazoa > Chordata > Mammalia > Pholidota > Manidae > Manis > Manis pentadactyla. Next base: position 27,820,295 of record NC_080023.1, read on the forward strand.
GTTGGTGTAGTTGTTTATTGGGTCCCACTGAGGCCTGGTTCTGGACCGGAACCCCTTTTAGGAGTTTTATTTTAAAGAGTAGACCTTGATCATACTGGTGTTTATAAAGCCGTAAACCCCAGGTGAGAGGTCGAGAGGTCCACAAGCTCTCCTTTTTTCCATTGGAGGTAAAGTTAATTTGTAGGGGATTGCACCATCCTCTAATAGTGGGGGGTCCTGGGAAACAATTCTCTGCAGGGACTTTCTGTTTCTTAGGTCCAACAATAATATAATCCCAGCTAGAGGAGGGCTTCCAATAGGTTATCCCTGTGGTCTCACATCCCCAGGAAGCACAGAAAAAATCATTTTCAAACCCACACTTCCAATTAAGGGAGCGGGATCGATGGGTGCCAGGGCATACGTAAAAACCAGTACCCTTTTTTAGATCATAATCAAGAAAATGGCTTAAACGCCTTCTGTTGAAGGAGTTAGCGCACCCTGGGCCTAGATGGTCCATTGGTGTAGGCTTATCTGTGCGTGTTCGTTGGGGAGCGTTAGCTTGCGGCCAGAGAATATCTGGTGTTCCCCAATCTGGGCTGGCCCCCAAGGCTAATTTGCACAGGTCAACTTCTAAAGGATCCCATGAGGGAGAGTCTCCTAAGTTTGTTTTAGCTGAAACAACATCTCCCACTTCGTTAATTATTGTCCATGTGTAATTCCATATTTGATATGTGGAGTCAGCCCTGGGTCCCAGTCGCTGGCCCCCGATAGTGATGGGGCACGTCAGGGTGGCAACCAGCAGCAGGATCATCTAAAACAAAACACAATACAAAGTATTTCTCAGGCGCCACCCTGGGAGATGGTTATGAGGCATTTATAAAACTTTAGCGGTTTTAGTTCTTGTTACCTGTTACTGGTTTATCAACAGGTTTTATTAATCTTTCAGGGAGCCATCTGGCTCCTCCTTCTTTAGAGTCAAAAACACAAAAGGACAGCTCTCAGGGAGGATTCTCCTCTCTGGAATGTGTTAGGTTATTTTTTTTTGTTTCACAGTGGTATTGATGGGTTTGACAAGGCGTTCAGGTAACCATCGAGGTCCATTTCCCAGTGTATCATATACACAGGCGTGGCCTCTGCCCCAGATAAGAACTGGGTGGGGACCGTGCCACTTGGAGGTAAGCGGATCCTTCCATAGAACTTCTGCAAACTTTGTTTTGGTTTCAGGGTGCCACAGCTTATCTGCTGCAGACTTACCATGATCATCTAATTGTAGAAAATTAAGTGTGAACAAGGCATGATTAAGGAGGTTCTTTGGAGAGCCTTTTACAGGATACACAGTATTGGTTTTGAGTTTATTGATCATACCTTTTAAAGTTTGATGAGCTCGTTCGACTATTCCCTGTCCTTGGGGATTGTAGGGGATACCTGTGATGTTTTTAATTTGAAATTGATGGCAAAAATTTTGAAATGCTTGTGAGGTGTATCCTGGTCCATTGTCTGTTTTAATGATTTGAGGTTTGCCAATAACAGTAATGCATTGAAGAACATGGGCTATAACATTTTTGGCGGCTTCACCACTGTGGAGAGTGGCAAATATAAAACCACTGTAAGTATCAATGGTCACATGAGTATATTTAAGAGCACCAAATTCAGAAATATGAGTAACATCCATCTGCCAGATTTCATTAGGGAGTAGGCCTCTCGGATTAACTCCTAAATGAGGAAGGGGCAGTGAGGTAACACACCCCGGACAATTTTTAACAATTTGCCTAGCTTGTTCTCTGGTGAGTTTAAATAAAAGTCGAAGAGTGTGAGCATTCACATGATGAAGAGAATGGTATTGACTAGCTTTGGTGACTGCATCGGTCATAATAAAATACATAAAGCGGGTGTTTTTATCTGCAAGGGCATTACCTTGGGAGAGGGGACTGGGGAGGTCGGTGAGGGCTCGCAGGTGGCCTATATAGAAAGGGGCTTGTCTAAGTAATATGTAGGTTTGGAGTTGTTGAAAGAGGGAAATGGCGTTGGTAGAGGGTTTAATGTAAGGGACAGTTTCTAAAATAGGAATTGAATATGCTATGTAGGCACTGTCGGTATACAGATTAAAAGGGATTTGGCTCAGCATTTTGAAAACTTGTAAAATAGCAAATAATTCTACGAGTTGAGCTGATTTAAAGGGTGATTGGATACTGTAACTCTGTGAGCCAATAACATAGGCAGCAATGCCAGAGGAGGAGCCATCTGAGAAAACTAAAGAGGCATTTTCTAAAGGAGTGGATGAGGTTCTTTTTGGGAAAATAAAGGGATGTAGTTGTGAGAATTGGAGGAGTTTATGTGAGGGATAGTGATTATCGATTTTACCTTGAAAAAAAGCAAGGGATATAAGCCAATCATCTACATTTTGGGAAAGCCAATCTGTTTGCTCTTTTGTGTAAGGAATGATGAGCTGATCAGGATCTCTGCCAAAATGTTGGCGGCTTTTTTCTCTGCCTGCTTTTATGATCTTTGCAACTAATGAAGGGTATGTGATAAGGACTTTAGGTGGGGAAGAGGGCAAATGGATCCACAATAAAGGATTACCTTGCCATAAAACTCCAGTAGGGGTGTGTTGCGTATTACAGATGATGAGAGCGAAGGGCCTGTCATAGGATAAGAATGTAATTTGTTGTTGTTGTATAGCTGTTTCAATAATGTTTAAGGTTTTCTTCGCTTCAATAGACAATTTCCGAGGGAATAGGGGATCAGAATCTCCTTGCAGTATATCAAAAAGGGGTTTTAACTCTCCAGTAGTTAATTTGAGATAGGGTCTAAGCCAATTAATATCTCCCAAGAATTTTTGGAAATCATTCAATGTTTGTAAGTGTGATGTTTTTAATTGAATCTTTTGGGTAGTGATTTTGTTTGGAGTTAGTTCAAAGCCAAGGTAGTAATAGGGATCTGTTAATTGAACTTTGTTTGGAGCAATTTGGAGACCGAAAGAGGTGAGACAGGAGGTCAATTCTTGACTACATTTCAGGACTTCAGAGTTGGATGCCCCAGCCAGGAGGATATCATCCATGTAATGAATGATATAGATGGAAGGCCATCTGGACCTGAGGGGATCTATGGCTTGAGCTACAAATTTTTGACACAGTGTAGGGCTGTTCGCCATACCTTGAGGGAGGACTTTCCACTGGTAGCGATGCGTTGGCCCTTTGAAATTGGTGACAGGAATACTAAACGCAAAGCGTTCTCTATCTTGGGGATGGAGAGGGATAGTAAAGAAACAATCTTTAAGATCAATGATGATCTTAAAATAATTAGCTGGGATGGCTATGGGAGAGGGGAGACCGGGTTGAAGGGCCCCCATTGAGAACATGGTTTTGTTGATTTCTCTGAGGTCCTGAAGGAGCCTCCATTCTCCTGATTTCTTTTTAATTACAAATATAGGAGTGTTCCAAGGAGAGATGGTGGGTTCTAAGTGTCCAGCAGTTAATTGTTCCTGTACTAACTTAGTAGCTGCTGTGAGTTTTTCTTGATTTAAAGGCCATTGATCTACCCAGACAGGGGAGTCTGATTTCCACTTTATCTTATCTGCGTGGGGTACAGGAAAGTCAATGGCCATCATGGAAAATTTTTATTCCCTAATCCTAAACGATCAGTTTTGGGTGTGACAATAAGGGGTTCCTTTATGCCTTGACTATTTTTTCCTAAGCCCTGACCGGGCAGATAGCCTTGGTTAAGCATTTGTTGGGCAATAACATCATTTGGGCTGGCCATGACAAGTTTTAATTGGGATAAAATGTCACGTCCCCATAAGTTAATGGGTAATCCAGCTACTATGTAAGGTTGGACTTGTCCGGAATTCCCTTCTTTATCTCTCCAGGTTAAGATTTTAGAACTTTGTTTGGGGTTTGTGGATTGGCCAATGCCTTTGAGATGGGTTACAGTTGTACTACAGGGCCAACTAGGAGGCCACTGTTGGGCCGATATCACTGTAGCATCTGCTCCTGTATCAACTAATCCTTCAAAGGACTTGCCATCTAGTTGTAGGGTTAGCAATGGCCTTTCGGTGGTGATTTGTTGTACCCAATAAGCATCAGAGGAGCCAAAGGCAGCATTTAATCTGAAATTTTTATTATAACTTTTATGTGTTGAATCTAACGGGAGTAGTAGGAGTTGGGCTATTAGTTTCCCTTTTGATATAGATATTGGACCCATAGGGGCAGAGGCTAGGAGAGTAATTTGTCCTGTATAATCATTGTCTATAACTCCTGGTATAATATGGAGGCCAGCTAATGCAGAGCTCCCTCGTCCTAAGATTAGACCAAAGGTGCCGGAAGGTAAGGGTCCATAAGTTTCTGTGGGGAGCAGCAGGACCCCTTGGTCAGGAATTAATATTGTGCTGGTGGCGGAACAGAGGTCCAATCCTGCACTTCCCGGGGTGGCACGGGAGAGGGAGTGGATGTCTGCGCAGGGAGAAACTGCTGCTGTTGAGCTGGGGGAACGAACCTGACAGCCCCTTGGTTCGCGCTTGATGGTGGGGCCAGGGGCTGGCCCCTCTGGGAGTTTCCCTGAAATGGTTGAGGTTGAAGGGGTGTGCCTTCAACAGTTGTCTTAGAGTGGCACTCTTTAACCCAATGATAGCCGCGCCGACATCTAGGGCAAACAGTTTTTGGGGGACCCTGGGGCAGGGGAGCTCGAGGCGGGTGAAGTTGAATCTCTGCCTGACACTGGCGGGCGAAATGTCCTGGCTGATTGCAATTAAAGCAAGTTTTTTGTTTATTGCTATCTTTATTAATATTTTTTAGGGCCATCCCTATGGCCAGTCCAATTGTATGTGAAGTTCCTATCCCGGAACAGAGCTTAATATAATCAGAAAGACTCCCACAACGGTGGGGTCTTATGGTCTCTTGACAGGTTGGATTAGCATTTTCATAAACCAGGTGTTTAACAAAGGCACTTTCTGTTTCTCCTCCCCCAACTAGTCGCTCAGCAGCATCTGTTAGACGACTAATGAAGTCGCTGTAAGGCTCGTCAGGCCCTTGGCGGATTTTTGCTAGGGAGGTAGTAGCGGTGCCTTTAGAGGGAAGGCGCCGCCAGGCTTTTAAGGCTGCGTTTTGGACCTGAGCCAGAAGACCAGGGGGAAAGGCTGCTTGGGCCTCATTTGTTTCATAAGGGCTTCGCCCGAGTAATTTATCTCTCGTCCATGAGTGCGAGGTTTTACTTTCACTATTGCGCTGTGCAGTCTCACGGCAATTTTCTACAAAGTCAGTATGCCACAAGACATACTCTCCCCCGGACAATGCAGCTCGCGCTAAAGAGAGCCAGTCATTAGGGGTCAGCCACCGATCGCTCAGGCTTTCAATTAAAGCTAGTGTGAAAGGAGCTGTGGGGCCGTAACTGGTAACAGCTGCTTTTAAATGTTTTAAGTGTTTAAGGTTTAGGCGGCGGTATTTTTGGGTTTTAGTGAGGTTTTCTTTGTTACTCTTAGGCTCTTCATTGTCTGAAGGCTCCCCCTCAGAATCCTGCTCTTGGTCTGGGGTATCTGGGTCTTGGGAGTCTGGGACGTTTTCGTCCTCGCTCTCTTCTATGGCTTCTGGGGGTGTTTCTGGGTGGCGACCGCGGGTGAGTGGTCGGCCGCGGGTGACTGGAAAGGCAAGGACTGGGTCTTTTGGTTTTGCATTCTTTATGGGTTTTTTGGGGAGTGAGGGAGGTTGCGCGGGGCTCAACGATGTCAGCTCAGCCTCAAGGGCTTTGATCTCTTTAATGAGCTGAACATGCTCACGTTTTTGCAACAAAAGTTCTTTAAGGGAAGATACTTCTTTAGTTAGAGAAATTTTCGCTTGCCGGATGGGGTCAGATAAAAGGGGGGGGGTAATGAGGCTCTAGAGCAGGGATTTGAAGCATAGGGGCACATTGGGGGGGAATAGGTTTGTATGGGGGAGGCTTAAAGCGCTCATCAATGGCACCATAAAGGACTGGCGCTGTGAGACGCCAGGGGTTTTCATGTCCATGAGAATGAGCAGCTTGGTTTCTTAATGTCTCCTTATTTTCTGGGCTTAAATGATTGTCTTGACGTCTTAAGGACGTGAGTGTGGGGTAAATGGAGGGGATTTTGAGGGAATCAGATTTGCTAGGTTTACTTTTAGGTTCGTCTTGAGGATCTGGAACTTTTTGTTCAGATTGGGGCTTGGGAGTTTCTTCGAGAGAAACTGCGGGATCTTCAGGAATATCTACAGTTATTGAAGGACAAGTAGAGGGGGGTCGGGAGTTTTTTCTAAGGGCTATTTCTCCTGTTTCTATAACATTTTTGATATCAGGGTCTTGTGAATGAACTTTAAGGATATCATGAATGAGGTTCCAAAAGGAGAATGCTGAGACAGGGATCTTTTCAGGCCAAAGGTCTGATAAAAATCTTGGAGGGCATCACCAACTCTTTCCCAGCGTTTACAACTGATAGTGCCCTCTAGGGGGAACCAAGGACAATTTTCATGTACGAAGGAAAAAATGTGTCAAAGATCTTTTTTCTTAACCCTTACACCTCGTGTCCTGAGAGAATCCTTAACTCCGTTAAGAAATACCTCGTGGGAGTTCAGAGAATTGCCCATCGCTATGGTTACAACCTCCGCTCGGCCTAAATTTAAATCTCTCCAAGTCAGCCGCGATTACACCAATGTCCTGAGTCAGTGAAGCCACTCTCATCAGCTCAGAAGAGCCCTTGCTTACGTAGGACAGCCGGCAGGTATAATCCGCCTGCTCGGACCCTCTAGGGCAGGGACTCCGTAGTCAGAGTCCCCTGGGTATGCCTTCGAGGTGAACGGCCGTTAGCCCAAAGTAAGCACAAGGTTTTCAGAGAGGGACAACCAGAGGTCAAAACAAGGGATAAATTGCGGCGGGAGACTGGAGGGAAGTGATAAAACCAATTAAATTACTACATTGAACTCACAAGAGGTATTTTGAAATGCTTGCTTGCGAATGCGTCTACTCACCTCTCACGGATCTGTATTACGGACGGGTGGGCCGCAGTGATCGTCAATGCAGAGTCGGCGTCAGGCTCCTACCTGTGCGACGTCTCAAATGAGTGCCTGGCCAGGACTACGAGTAGACGTTTCAGCAGGAGTCCCGTTGAGCCCTACGTTGGGCGCCAGTTGTCCCGTCCCGCGGGACTATCAACGAGGGCCAAAACGAGAAACCTGCAGAAATGAAACAAGGGACACAAAGCACGACCAGCAAGACAGGATGTCTGATCAAGCTGGCACAGTTTATTGTTTGCAGGCTCAATTTATACAGGTTAGCAAGGAAGGGGTGGGTCGGAAGATAATTGGACCTTAGGTGGCGCCGGCGGGAAGGTGTAGAGGGGTGATTGGGCCTTGGCTGGCACCGGCGGGAGCAGAGGACCCGGAAGAGAAGTGGGGAGTTCGCCATTTTGTGGGTGGGGTATCCTTTTGGTCCCCGGCACACATAAAGTTAACCTTCTCACTTATCTAAACCAAATCTAAACTTTGTTGTATATTATAAAGAATGCCTCTAAGTGAAAATGTACTTGCTCAGTTGAAGACCCAGCAAAAAGACTTAGTAGATGAAAATGCCACCTCCTCCTGAGAATAACTGTGTGTCCCCACTGGAACAGTGATGTTTTGTGAACTAAGAGCTGTGGGTTAGAGTTGAAAATTTGCTGATTTGGCGTTTGGGAAACCTTCAAATACTTAAGGGCACTCATCTCTCTCAGTAACTTGTTCCTTTGAGGATTATAAGAACCTTGAGAAATATCAAGTGTCCTTTTCATATTTTGTTCACTGAATGTAAGACCTCATTTTTTTTTAAGCCCTTCTAATGAAATTGGGCTATTATCTTATAACCACCATTACAAGGGAAAGGCAACTTTTCAAAAATGTCAATTATGTGTAAAATATTCAGTTAGCTAGACAATTAGAAATTTTTGACTCATTTAAGAAAACTTAGTGGTTGAACTTGTAGGCTATACACTCAGACAACTTGAAAACATTACTCAACTACTTAGCAAGCTATCATGTTCCTTCTTAAAATTTGAATATACTGCCAGTCTACCTCCTTCTTTACTTATACTTGAACATGATTAATTATTTGTGTTATTACACTTATGTACAGAAACAAGTAAGACCTTTCAAAGATAAATATATTTTTAAAATTAGTCTTACAAAAATATTTGCTGCATTTTATTCTTGTAATAAAAAACAGTATATAACCTCAGGCAAGGAAATTACCCTCAGTGACAATTTTTATGTTTTTTTCTCTTTAAAACAATTTTAATTGAATTATACCAAACATACAATATAATAGTGTTATATACACTGTATAGCTTGGTGAATTATTGTGTATAGCATGTAATCACATTAATTATTGTTGCATTTTATCTTGGAAAAAAATGAAGATATATTTAAACTTGTACTGACTGGTAGAATGTAAAGCACACAAGGACAGTTTCACTCCAAATTATATCTAGAATACTTAACTATATTTTAAAATGTACATTCAGATATTAACAAAAGTCCTCATGACAAATATTGGTAGCATCACTGACATTGTTACACTGAGTATGTATGGTATTTGCCTACATGATCTCAAGATCAAATATGCTACAAACATATTAAGTATACTATAGACTTTGATCAAATATTTCTTTTTGTATTTATTATTCTGCTCAAATATGCAATCTACAAAGTCTTAAATGCTACTATTGTGAGAAACACACTCACTGGTCCAAATTCAATAAGTAGACATGGAGACAAAGAGAACAGCGGAGCGAGGCTTTAATGACGGTTTTGCAAGATCGGGTGTCTGGTGGGCAGGTACACCTGGGGAGTTTGGCGCCAATAATTTATCTCCTAGTAAGCGAGTCCCTCCCCTGGTTTCTCATTGGCTGAGTACTACAGGGTTCACATTCTTTCCCGGACGTCGCCTAAGCCAGTTATATCTTTCCTTTACATTTGTCTTAATCTTATTGGTAGGTTTAAAAAACTCAAACAGGTATAGCCAGGCCCTTATCAATTCTCCCACCCCCACCCCCAGCCCGAGCAGCTTCCACTACGTGGCCCTTTGTTCATACCTTACTGTTAAAGTGTTTAAACATCCTAGTGGGAACAAATCACATTTAGGTTTTATACTCTTTCCTAACACTATGAAGTCATCATTATATTAAATGACTCAGTAGCTCATCTTACAATGAAAAAAAATGTAAAGGATTGACTTTAGTCACAGTCAGCTATTCAGTATAACCTGTACAAGGCTGAAAATCTGTATTTCACAAAATAATGTCCTGTGGGCTGATATCAGTCCTTAGCCAAAAGAGAAGACAGAAAATAAAAAGCAGCTTGGATGCTAAAACTGTCTTGCCCTTCATCTGGCAAGGATAAAGCTAGCTATACAGTTAACAGGAAATGGTATTTCTCCCAAAGACATGCTACAGCTACGAAGTGTCTTAACAGTTGCTTTCTTTTGAATGACTGATGTTTCCTTAGTCATTGAGAAACTGCTATTTGAAATTGCCTTAGCTTTAGTTATTCATCCTTTGATGCTCCTCCTTTTTAAATGTAGATCTGAGTTTCTGATCTACATCATTTTCTTTTTGTCTATGAAGAAATTCTTTTAATATTTCTTGCAAAGCAGATCTGGCAACCAATTCCCTCATTTTGTTTGTCTGAGAAAGTGCTTATTCCTCCTTCACTTTACAAGCACAATTATGCAGAGTGCAGAATTCTAGATTGGTGTTTTCCTTTATTCTTCCTCAGTACTCAGTACAACACTCTAAAATTTTACTCCACTCTATTCTTATTTACATAGTTTCTGAGAAGAAGTTGCATGTAATTCTATTCTTTGCTCATCTGTAAGTATAGCTTTTACTCTGGCTTCCTTCAAGACTTTTTCTTTAATTTTCATTTTCTGATATTTCAATATGATATGCCTAGATGTAGTTTATCTATTTGTTTATTTGTTTTTTGGCATTTTTCTTTCTTGGTGTCCTATGAGTTTCCTGGATCTATGGTTTGGAATATGACATTAATCTGGGGAAATCTTTTATCATAATTGTTTCAAATATTGTTTTTATTCCTTTGAATCTTTTCTCCTTTATCTGGTATTCCCATTATAGGTATGCCTTCCATCTCTTGTAGTGGTCTCACAGTTCTTGAATATCCTATTCCAGTTTTCATTTTTCTTTTCCGTCTTTTATCTCTTTGCTTTTCAGTTTTGGAATTTTATATTGTCATACCCTCAAGATCAAAGATTGTTTCTTCAGTTATGTCCAGTCTGCTAGTGAGCCCATCAGAAGCAGTCTTCCTCTCTGTTATGGCATTTTTATCTCTAGCATTTCTTTTTTATTATTTCTTAGAATTTCCATCTCTCTACTTATATTATCTATCTGTCCTTGCATGTTATCTACATTAAATCTCTTTGTATGTAAATCACTGTTTTATTTTGTTTTGAAATCCTGGTTTGATAAATTCCAACAGTCCTATCATATGTAAGTCTGGTTCTTATGTTCTCCCTGTCTCTCTAAACCTTGTTTCTTGCCTTTTAATATGCCTTGTGATATTTTTTGGAAAGCATACATGATATACTGGGTAAAAAGACTGGGCAAATGTAAGTGTGGTTACAGTCCTTTAGTTATATATCAGTATGATGTGGTGCAAGAAAAAGCATTCTATAGTTATATGATTAAGTCTTAAGTCTTTTAGTGAGCCTGTGCCTCTGGACTGTGAACTTCTCTACTCCCACCCCCACCTCTAGCTGGGACAGGATGCAGGAACGTGGCTGGATTCATGCACTTCCTTTCTCCCTAAAGGAGGCTAGTGTTGTTTGTTTCCTTCTCCCAGGTAGGTTAGGCTCTGATAAAATATTAGCAGGTTAATTGACAGTAAAATAGTTTCTGCTGAGGGAAAAGTTTTCAGAAGAATAGAACATTCAGGTGTATTTCAAAATAGTTTCCCGTTCCCTTACCTCCCCCCTTGCCCCTGGCCAGAAACATGATGAACTTAGTACCACTCTAAGAAATAAAACTAAAAAAAAGTGTGGGAGTTCCCCAATGACTGGGTTCTCCTGGAGCTCTTACATCTCTAATTTGTCCACTTTGATGCTCTAGCAATTCACTCATTTCAGTTCAGGTTTCCTTACCCTGGCATGGTGCCTGCATAGGTTTCTGTTTGTGTGGTTTTGCTCTGCTAAGTTGTTATTCTTGCAGTTGGTATTCTATGTCTGCCTGTCTCTCCACTTTTGAAGGCAGCAGTTTGTACTGTGACCTTGATGCTGGGGTTCTTGTTTGTGGAGTCGAAGAATGAACTTAGCAAACAAGGAGAGCCAGGGAGAGGCTTTTATTTAAACATAAAGTGAGAAGACAGAGCTCCTGGCTCATGCCAGAAGGGGACAAGAGAGCCTGGGGTGGTGCGTTGTCTAGGGAATTTAGAGGCAGTTGAGGATTTGGGGGAATGTGGTAAGATAAAGGGCTTAAGGGTGTAGACTTGTTAAAAGTGGTCTTAGAATGTTCACCCTTGATGAGACTTTAAGTTCCTTTTAGTGTGCTAAAGTGAGTCTTACACATGATTACAAATGATCAACATAATAAAAACATGGGCTATGCTGTGATACCTTCCTTTATCTGGGGAATATTAACTGATTTCACTGAAGAATGACTCTAGAGCTTAATGTTTAGCACAGAGTTTTGGTAGGGGGGTTTCCTTGCATGTTGTTACACTGCTCTGACTAATTTTCTTGCCTTGCTTATTCTGGAGGCCCTCACCCTACTGTGATTACACTCATGGTCCCTGTCTCACCCTCACCACTCTGTAGATCAAAGAAGAGTTGTTGATTTTTTAATTTGTTGAGGTTTTCTTGTTAGGATAGAGTGGGAACTTCTAAACTCCTTATATACCAGTTAAGCTGGCTTTTGTCAAAGAAAAATAGCACTGAACAGGTTAAACAATTAAGGAAGATTTTATTTCTGACTACTGTAGTAGGGGAGTAAGGTTAAACTCAACTTCACTTAAACCAAAGGCAGGAAGATTTTAAAATACTTGAAACATGGTGGAACTAATGGAAAAGTACTGGAGTACATTAAAGGGGAGGTTAGTTGATGTGATTAGGCCATTTGTGTTTGCTAAGTTTTGCATGTTGAATTTAAGCTCCTACTCTCCCACAGATATGGGGCAATAAAGTAACTATTATAACAGGTCTTTGGGAGTCAAAAACACTCCCACACTTTTTTTCTGAGTTGTAGAAGATGTATACTAGGGTTGGTTCCTGTCTCACCAACCAGAATTGAAAAATCTCTTATTAATATTCTCATAATACTTGAAATGGAATACACAGAATGAGATTGCCTTGCTGATGTATAAAATTGCCCAACACTGAGAGCTTTTCTAGTCTTTCCTAATATAGTTTAAATGCAAGTCTTGAAAGGACCAAACTCTTTCCAAATTATTTGTATGCCAAAAAAATATTAATAGGAATACAAAAACATGTTGATAAAATAATGTCAAATTAATAGTTTTATGTTAGTATTGCTAAGAAACAAAGTTTAACCAAGTAAATTTGAAGATCTAATTAGCTCTGTTAAGTGATTCATGAATCTGGCAGCATCCTATCCACCAAGCAGAGAAATGCTTTGAGTTGTTATACAAAATGGAGATTTTTTTATAGACAGGAGGGTGGGACAAATGGTTATTAGCAAAAGGAAGGAAGGGATTGTTTCAGGTAAGGTCACCAGCCCTTAGGAATGAGAACAGAGGTTCTTATGCAGATTATCTCACTAGTGATCAGGAAATTGGATTGACTGTTTTAAAATTACACTCCTGGGAGAGGCTTAAATAACAGGTCGATTAGGCATTAACCTCCAGTTTGGTGATTTGGCCTAGGTGAAGTGACCTCCTGTTGGGCCTCTGTTTTTTTTTTTAGTGGTATGGTTACCTTGTTTTCCGCATGCCAGAAAAATTAGCATCAGACTCAAAATTTGGCATGGACAAGTTTCTATTAGGGCTGATGTTTGAGCACAAGGAAGATAAGCCCAACGGAAAGAGTCCTCAAGCTGGCTCTCCAAAAAGATGCAGAGGAGGGTTTTAAAGAGGCTTCAACTGGAAATGGGTAATACAGGCAGAGAGTTCATGTTAAATCTCTGCCACTGGGTGTGATTTCTAATACTATCAATGAAAGGTCAGTGTAGAGGTCTAGCTTGGCACAAACTGGCTTGGCCTGTTCTTGCAGCCCTTAACAGCCAAGTTCCTTCTTTAGGTAACATCCTGCTTCCATATTCCTGTAATATATAATGCTCGGTAGGCATATGGCTTAGCTTCCCTTTTATGGAAGTAGCCAAGAAATACTGGATATTTCAGTTGGGGTGAGGGGCATAGAGAGATAACAAGTGGGTCAGGCCCTTTTCTGTTATATCACAGCATAAACAATGTAAAATTAATAACAACTGGCATCCTAAACAAAATTTTTAGGCATGCCGATAAGGCAGGAAAATGTGACCTGTAGTCATTAAAAATGCCCTTGAAATGAAACAGATGTTACAACTAGTAAACAAGAACATTAACCAATTATTAAAATATATTTCTTATATACTCAAGAAATTGGAAAGTATTATGACTATGTTATGAAGGGATATCAAAAGTACAAAAATAATTAAGCTCTGGAAATGAAAGATATAGTTTGTGAGATAAAAATGTACTGGATGGCATTAACAGCAAATTAGATAACCCAGGAGGGTAAATTAGTTAACTAAAAACATTTTATTTTTTGAAAGAAATAAATAAATTGAGCAGTACATCATTAAGCTAGGCCAAATATTTTTAGGCAGAATATCTAAAGCATAAAACATAAAATTTTTAAATTAGATAAATTAGATTCCATGAAAAACAAAAACTTCTGAAATTTGAAAGATACTCTAAAGGAAATAGAAAGACATGCAACAGACAAGGAGAAAATATTTGCAAACAATACATTTGACAGAGGAATTGTAATCAAGATATCTAAAGAACTCTCAAAACTCAGGAAGAAGTAGACAACCAAATTAATGCCTATTAAAAAACAGGTGCACTACTGGAGCAAAAAATTAATCAAAGAGATAAGAATAATATTATAAATAAGAACATGAGAAGGTATTCAATATTTTTAGATATTATGGAAATGCAAATTAAAAGCAAAATGAGAAACAATTGTACAACTATCAGAATTATTCAGAAAATTTTCAAAAAAATACTGGAAGAATATGGAGCAATTGAAATTCTTACACATTTCTGGTGAGAGTATAAAATGAAACAACTACTATGAAGTATTTAATAAAGTCTTATGAAGTATCCTTTTTCCTTACAACTTACGTATTACTACATTTATTTATACAGTATTTAAATGTATTCACATCAATTAGTTTTTATCCTCTCAGATCTTTTTTTCTGAGATCATCTTTTTGACTTACCTATAAGCAATCAATATATAGTTTGATATTTTCTTTATATTAAAGTGCTTTGGTAGGGGTAGTTGATTTTAAATCTGCTCTTTGTTTTGCTTTAGTTATAATTTTTTTTCTTAATTACAATTTTGGGTCAAAAATATTTTCTTAGCACATTCTTAGGACATTAGTCTAATGTATTCTGGATTACATTGTTACTGTCATTAAGTTGGTTTTCAGTCTGATTACATTTTTATAAGTTATGTATTAGTGTTTCTGTTGATTTTCCCATTCTAGTTGGAGAGATTTTCCATTTTGAATTCTGCATTTTCATTCTGATGTGTTAGAGTTTGAATTTTGGGGGGGATGTTTTGGTACTCCTGGCTCTAAGGATTAGTTTTTTATACAATTTTAGAAATTCTTTAGTCATTATGTGATTGAATATTCAATTTGTGTCCATTCTGTCTACCTCCTTCAAAAAACTGAATTATATTTATTTAAGACCTTATCATGTTATCTTTCAGGTCTTCTGACCTCTATTTCACATCGTATTTACCTTTGTTTCTCTGAACTACATTCTGGTTATTACTTTCCTTTGCAGCCTCCATTCGTTAATTGTCTTCTCAACTCTACCTAATGTAATGTTTGACCCATTCACTAAATTTCACATTTGTTTATTATTATTATGTAAGTTCTATAGGGGCACTTTTATGGTATTTAGAGTTTTATATAATCTTTTTCTTATTTTTCAAACTCAACTTTTAAAATTTAAGTATAGTAAGCATAGCTATATTGAACATGATATATTTTTTTTAATGTAGTATTTTAAAAATCAGATTCTGTTGGTCATTACTTATGCTGTTTCATCTCTGGGGGATTAATTTCATCTGTACATTCTTTTAAAACGTAAAAAGGTAATGTTCCTTGAAGTTTTATATTTGGGAAATATTTAAAACCTAAAGAGAGTAAACTTATTACTTGTTCCAGCCATCTGGGGGTATCGTAAACTTAGGTCCACTTAAAATATTTTCTTTGAGCTTTTTTGGGGGAGCATATGAAGCATTTTATAGTTTATATTCAACTATAAACCCAACTATATGCCAACTCAAGTCACAAAATATCAGCCTTTTAAAAAAATTTATTTGAAAGTGTTATTCTGGATATGTACCCTACCATATATTTCTTTGAAATATATTTATTCAGGCCTTAATATATCAGTTAAAAACACTTCTAAGAAAGAATACATGTTTTATTCTGTCTCTAATTCTGAGTTTAGTTTTGTCATATACACATAGGGACTGATAAAATTTTATAGGGAGGAATTCAGAATTTTAAAGTTAACAAAAATGAATATATTTATGGTTTTTCCTTCTCAAACTCATTCTGTTCATAGTCAACATAAAATCCTGTTCTGGCAGAGTACAAATGAAATTTATGACAAAGTTTGTAAGTAATTAATTGATTACACTTAAAATGAGCAAAAATCACTACCATCAGTAACAGTCTAAGAAATTTTATATATCCTAATGCTTTTAAAATGATTATATCAAACAGAAAATACAAATTAGCATATCACTCTGTCAGCATTAAAGTTTTCATATGGCAAAGGATTAAATTACAGAGATAAGAGCAGTGTCTACAAATAGTTATAAAATATATAAACGTATTTAAAAAGAGAATTGTATATATTGATAATTTGAACTATATTATTCAAATTTTAATGCATTCTATAGATCAGTGGAGAAGTATATATTTTTAGCAAATATGAAATATATGTGATTGAATTTTGAACAAATTTCTTTACATTACTCTGTTAAACACATGCTCATCAGATTCAAAAATATAAGACATGCAAATTTATTCAAAATCTGGTTTGAGGAGAAAAGATCTTTATATCCTGAGAATGCTAAGAATTCTGGAACAATTTTCAAAGAAAGATTGCAGTTTACTGTTAAAGGATACAAAGATTAAAATTTCTACAAAAGTGTTTTTGATTTAAAAATTTAGTGATTTAGCCAAGTTTTAAGGTAAATAGAGCTAACTTAATAGGTTGAACAACTAATGGTTTTAATCAAGTTCCTTATTTGAGGCTCTATAGAAATTTTGTTTGAATTTGTGTCTGGACCCTAGAATAAATTTAATGTGATTGACTGATTCTATTGATTATTTATGTTTTGTTGTTACTGTTTCTTATTTGTATTTGGATAAAATTTGTACATTCCCAAGCTGAATCTAGAAGTCTAGAAGTTTATTTCTAATTAGAGTCAGAAAAGGACATGAGCAAATGTGGCATGAAAGGAAGATTAGTTTCAAAGTATTTTTAAAAGCAACGTTATAGGAACTTATGAAAGGGAAGCCTAAGAAAAGGATGTGTTAACTATTAAATTCTGAATGAATGTCGTAGGATATTCTGAGGGCAATAAGTACCTAATTGATTTTCTCAATTAATCCTTAAAAGGAGCCTTGGGGCTAGTTGGTGCTAGTAGTCTTGCTTTATGGACCTAAAAGAATAATTATATAAAGTTTCCCATATTCCAAAGAATTCAAGTCATAAAATAAAATAAGACTATCAGATAAATAAATTAGTATAGTACTTCATGCTTTAAAGACATAATGTTTAGAAAAAGTATACAGTGTAAAAATTATTTTTAAGCAATTTTGATTATAGTACACACAATTTTGAAACTAGAGAAGTGAAAGTTATAATGTGTGGGAAAGTTATATATGTGTTGGATGTTGGGTTCCTTGGAAGCACATTCTAAGATAGAGATTATTGTACAGAAAGGTACTTGGGGAGTACTTTCATGATCAACGCCTTTTGGGAAAGAGAAGGAATCAAGACTGGACAGAAAATGAAATTGGGTTGCTGTGCAGTCTCAACAAAGGCCTCAGCAGACCCTGCAAAGAAATCTGGAGCAGGATTGGCTTTCATAGTGTTGCTTTGTGGGATCAAGGAGCCAGGTGTTTATATTCCTGTGTCAAATAGCCACTGGATTGACCACCTTCAGAGAGGGGCATGGCTTAAGTGAAGCATGTCTTTTCCGTTGGGAAAATCTTGAAGAAGGTAGACCACTAAACAGTGTGACCCAGCAATTGGAGGGAGTGCCACACAATTTTGGGGTGGGGTCATGATGGTGGGAGTCATCAGAACACCCTCCACATTATCTGACACTTACTATGTGCTATGGACCCTTCATGTGTTAAGTGCTTAAAGTATGTATTTCATTTTGTATTTAAGGCATCTCTAAGTCCATCTCTGAGGCTCAGAAAATCAATAAGCTTGTCTAAATTACCAGCAAATAGGTAGTACAACTAGAATATTGGAGTTTTTGTTAAGAGCCAACACTTAACTACTTTGCAAGAGTGCTTTTATCAGTAAAAAAACCCCACAATTTTTTAATCAGCATCTAATTTCTATTATTCCTGTCTGTAGGAATGTAGATAAAGGGAGGACTGCTTCATGGATTGCAAGCTTTTGGAAAACAGGAATTTTTGCAAAGCAGAGGCTTTTGCAAAGCAGTTTCCTCAGGCAAAAAGAAGTGGAAAATGCCTCCCTTCTTTCCCCATTTCATTCTTTCTTTTCAAAGTATGAGCTTACAGTTTCTCATCGCTGCACACCAGGTAGGTCCATCTAGTATAGCTGATTGCTGGCATTATAAAGATATGCCACACCACTTTAAGCTGTATTTTAATGTGCCATCTAGGATTTTTATTTCTTATTTATAACCTTTATTTTTCTCTGCTTATAATACTTAAAATTATTCCATAGTTTTACATTCTTATATAAAACTTGTGTCTCATTATCTCTGTGCATGTAAATTTTCTACACCAATATTCTAGGACCTGTTAATGGGAAATGTGTCTACTATTGACATTATATCTTCAGCATGGGCCAGAGTTTAAACAATGATGACAGTTTGTGTGTGTGCGCTTTTTGTTGCTGCTGCATACATTGAGTCAATCGAGTCAAAAAAGTACAATAATCATAATTATTAATTTGATTAATATGTTTTTGTAGTTTCTTTGTCTAAGCTTTTTCTAAATACCAACCAGGTCACATCAACACAAATTTTCTGGAATCAAGTCATTGCTACCCTTTCTGTATAACTTGTCCACTCCTGGTCCACTTGGTCTCTGCCACTCACATGGTGCTGGTTTATGCACTTAACCATTAAACATACTGTTCCCTGCTTCTTATCTATGGGCATTGTGTTTGAAACTTATGCTTCAGATTCCCAGCTCTACCCAGTTATAGCTTAGGTTCTAGAAAACAAAACTCTTACTCATTATTATACATAATTTCTACAATATTATATTCACAAAACAATAATTTAAAATTTTGCTCCTGGTTGAGATACTCTGAGTTGATATGCTGATTTAAAAAAAATTCTTCAGCATGAATTAAATCTCAAATGTTGGTAATGGATATTTTTCAATATTTTGTTGTTATTCTCAAACTTAATGTGAAGATCTTTGGTATCTTTCTGGTTTAGTTACAGAAAAGACTATAATTAGCATATGATCTTTGAAAATGCTTCCTTTTAATAATGGAAGCTGTGTAATTTCTAAAACTCTCACTCTTGCTTTTGGTATAAAGAAGTTCAACTCTGTTGTTAAATATTTGTGCTATAGAGTGTCTCTCCTTCGGAAAGACAAAATTATACATATGATTTTTCCTTTTTTCATGATTCTTAGTTCATGTGTCTGTCTTTCGTTTATTCTCTTATATCTTTTGAATTCTTACTATTTTATGTAATCAAATTTAGAAAGAAGGAAAGAGGGACAGAGATGGGAGAAGCAGGAAAGAGGAAGGAAGGAAGAAAGAAATGCCTCATTTACTTTAATCTGAAGTGCATGCTCTTTTTGGTAATATAATTAGCCATCCCTGAAGAAAGTTAACTTCTTAACTCTGGGGGATTAATACTACCTGATTTTACAGACTTTAAAAGGATAATATAATTATTTATCCTAGAAGGAAATTTGTAGATTATTTGCCTCATATTTTACCCAGAAAATTTTAATGACTTGTCTAAGAGCACTACTATAGCTGACTAATGTTCAAGTGAGAAATAAACCCAAAAAATCTACATCCTTAAATTCCCAGACTAGATGTCTTTATGCTATTCAGTCTGATAGTCTTTACATTTACACAGCTTTAAGCAACATCTCTGGTTTCATTTATACCCAGAATAATCGCAGTATATTGAGGTTTTATGATTAACCTGGTTATCTTATGTATTTCCGCATGTGAAGAGGCAAATTCAAATTGATGAATTTTTACTTTGCCGCTTGTCACAAAGTGAAAAAGGATTTTGTCATCTTCTTTGGAATCGTTTTATTTGCTTGAGAATCATGTTTCTGTGTGTGAAGACACTAAATTTAAACTAAAGATACATCTTTTCTAGTGAGTGAATGTATGTTAATTATCTATGACATATAAATTAGTGATTAGTGATCATTAGCAATAACCATAAATATGTCTTATATAATGACACTGTTGAAGTCATATTCATGGCATTGTTGGTAAAACAGAACTCATTTGTAACATGCAACTGACTTCAAAGCACATACTATATATAAAGCACTTTTTTTTTGCATACAGCCCATATTATTCGCATATGATTTTTTGATTTCTAGAAATTATTCTTGAGTTAGTTGACTTAGAGACATATGTAAACAGCATGTGTGATTCAAAGAAAAACATACCTGCTGATGTAGCAAAAAAGAGCAAGGCATTTAAAAAAAATTTTGTATGATTTATTTTCCTGTTTCTCATCATTGTTAGTCTATATTTAACAACTGCTCGAGCTCATAAACTCTCCTAAATATATGCTAGAAAGCTAAAGGTTTGCTCCTAAGTAAAATATAATCTTTCTTTATATCATGTATTAAGTATATTTGGAATTTTTATGCAGTAATGTGTGAATTCTCAGCCTTTTCTGATAGCTTGTTACTTCACTATGCTTATTAAACAAGCACAATGATAGGAGATACAAATGACTATAGAACATATGTCTCTGTCTTAAGGAATCTCACATTCTCGGGGAGAACAGACAAGTAAACATAACTGCAATGTGAATCTTATAATGCAAAGAAGTATAAGCCATCTACTGTATGATGACAGAAGAGAGAATAAATTCTGCTCAAAGTAATGGGGTGAACTTTACCAAAAACATATTTGGACTTCATTTGGGTAGGTGAGTAAAATTTTCCAGTATTATGATGGAATGGCATAAATCTACACAAATAAAAATAGGAAAAAATGTGTAAGAGCAAAAAAGAATTAAGAAGATAGTGAGGCATATAGAGACAAAGAAAGTACATGAGATGGGAATGCTTATAGATGAGTCTGAAAAGCAAGTTTTGATTAAATCTGAAAAGATCCTTGTTTCTTTGTTTGTATGTTACTGAATAAGAGTCTTTCATTTGGACCTGTATGACAATGATGAGATTAAAATCGAAAAATAGTATGATAAGCTATTTGATTTTAGAAAGATAGCTACAATAACACAATGAAGGAAAGGCTAGCTTGAGAACAAAATGGAAGCAGACAAAACATGGACAATAGGCTGTTTTATGAATTCATATGAGAAACAGGGAGGACCTGTATCAAGGAAATGTAATTAAGTATGAAGAGAAGAGAATGGTTAAATAAAAAAGTCATTAGCCTTGTTCAGAAACTTGTTTTTATTGATGTTTTGCTGTTGATCTACACAGTTAATAGACTAAATTAAAAAATGAGTATGCTATACCATCAAAACTCAAATAAAATCCCTAATGTCTAAAAAATTCCCCTCCTTTTTTTTTTAGTATTAAAGGGTTTTTATAGTAGGCATAACAATAGCCCCCAAAGATGTCCCTGCCTGAAACACAGAGCCTGTGAATATGCAGATAGTTTCAAAGGTACTGAATTTGAGATGAAATTATCTGGATTATCTGGATGGGTCCAATCTAATTATAAATCTTTAAACTGAAGAATCTTTCTCAGCTGGATTGGAGAGATTAGAAGGAAGAAGGAAGAGACATTGAAAGCAGATGCAAACTCAATTCACTGTTGCTGGTTTTGAAGATGGGGGAGGGGCCACAGTCAAAGAAGGCAGAATCTAGAAATTGTGGACTACAAGGAAAAAGCTTCTCACCTAGGGTCCCCAGAAAGGACTCCTTTAAAATTAAGCTTTACACATTCTTGAAATAAATACATATCAAGTATCTAATGTGTACTAGGCCATGTTTAATGCATAAGAAATATAGTAGAAACAAAACAAGTCCTTGCCTTCATGAAGTTCTATTCTGGAAATCTTCAGTGAAAAGTTTGTTAGTTCTTCTTTAAGGCACCAATTATCTGCCTAACACTGCTCATTCCTGATGCAACAAAGAGGGAAGAATGGATAAAATCACACTCTAAAGAATTTTACCTTATAATCTATTGTGAGATGAGTTGTATATATCTTAGTTTATGATAAATCATTTGATTTCTAAACTTGGACAAAAATTATATCTTCACTGCTTTCTTTGTGCAGCTATGGCAGGAAGAGGTATTCCTGGCCTGGGATGAATAAACTGGTGTAACTGAAATCAGTCTAAGGAAAGGTTAGGTTGGGAGAAACCCTTTTATTGCTCACAATGAGTCCCAGCTCCATTAGTGCACACTCTCTCCTTTCTCCCTGTCCCTGCTAGCAAAAGCCCACTTGGTCCTCTCTGTCCCCTGCAGTCAGGACACACGCTCGTTTTCCCACCCGCCCCTTCCAGGCAGGTCCCTGGCAATTGACAGGCACCAGGCCAATTATGTAATGGAGCTGAGAAGACAACAGCCTCTCTCCACCCCTTGCCCTGGAGGCTGCAAGAAGCTACAGTTATATATAAACAGGCTAAGGCCAGGAGATAGATTCTGTAAATACTGCAATTTACCCAACACTGGGTGACATTGAAAACTATTTAACATCTGAAAACTCAGTTTTTAAAATGCAAATTTTCACTAAAATACTTGACTTAGAGAATTCTAGTGAAGATATAAAATATGTGTGATATTAACTAGAATACTGCCTTGTAAATATTATATGTTAAATATAGACGGCTGCTTTTATATGAATTTCTATCTCCACAGAAGAGGTGAGATTTTTTGTTATAAATAAATGTGTGATGACTAGTATTTTTTATCAGATAGCTGACTCATTCACAGAGTATTTTTATTATTCGTTGATTTTCATGATTTATATAGGATCAAAATAAAGATGTCTGCAAAGATGATTTTACCTTCCAGAATTTATATACTTCAATAATTAAAAATCCATATTTCCTCAAATACCATGAAGAATAAATTATATAGCTTTTCATTATCCACTTAATTATATTTAATCATTCTACAAGAATTCTAAGAATATGTATGTATATTTATTAAAGTCTTCAAATATCTGAAAAAATATAAGATAAGATGGGTCAAATTTTTAAAATTCAGAAAATGAACTCTGATTTGGGATTAAACTGAAAATATATAGCTTTTTTGGTGTTTTTTGTGGGTCTATATACTCCAGTGTGCCATGCTAGAAGTTCTTCGGTCTTCCCAAAATAATATCATTGATAAGTCTGAGCATTTAATATAAAAAAAGAGAATGTGAATCAAGACAGATGTATTTTTAACATGGCTAGAATAGGGAAGTCTATCATAAAACATAAAAGTATGGCAGAAAAGATACTAGGTAAACCAAACAAGAATTGAAATAATGTTCCTTGGTCTATTATAATAGGTTGATTAAAGGAAGTGTTATAAAAGAATCATTAAGTCAGTTCTCAGAAGTCAGGGAATTTACAAACTAATTGGGAAAATGTGATATAAGTAATTCCTTCTTCCTAGACATAGTGTGCTTAAGTGTGCCAAAATCAAGTCACAGTTTAAGGACAGCTACCAATGAGAATATTTAAACCTGAACAACACTCACCTGTAGAACATGGGATTGGCTGAATTTTAACTGTACTTTCAGTTCTGGTCACGGCACCATTTGGATTCCAACCCAGGAAGGCTGCTGACATCCCCATGAGGGCATCTTTTCAGAGCTAGTATCTGGGGACTTTCTAATTTGCACTTCGATAGCATTTACAGCAACATAGGTGGGAGTAGCAGAGTTAGTATAGGCATTAATCATATCAATGATTAACATCTTAAGGCTTTTAATTTGCATATAGCCAATCACAGGCAGGGTATGTACAACTCCCTAAGGAAACCAACTACAGGAAGGAGTTTACCATTACAGTGAATAAAAATCCTGATCTTTCATGCTCCATGACACTTGCTTCCACTACATGTTACATGCTCTCCCTTTTCCTAAGGTCTCATGGTTTGAGAAAATATGTATACCAATTATGTGACCAAGGTACCCAATGAGAGATTAAGTTATGGTGGCCTTAGAACTCTACCATAAAGGAGTGTACTGTGAGTGGTGTACACAGAGGGATTTGTCTAGACTGACCTATGCTTCATGATCTGTCTTAAACCTACTAAAATTGAAAGTACCTTTACGATATAGTTTTTAATGTTATGTATCTGACAATTCATATATGTTCTTTAATATGCTATATACCCTTTCCAATTAAACACAAAAATATGAAACTTTAGTAATTTATATCATGTGGATTGCTGATAAGTTGTCAGAAACTTTTAATTAATAGTCCCTAGGGTGTAATCTAAAGGTAACATATACCTTAAGGTGTAATTAAATATGTACTGAAATATTTTAAAATAAATAACAGAGTGTATAACTACAAATGGCTAGAAAAAATAAATCGATTTGAGTGTTTATAAATAATAAATATTTACTAGCTAAAAAATTTTAAGAGTTTACCTTATTTATTACAGGGTTAAACATGGTAGCACCCATAGCTTAAATATCAGTTTTACTGCTACTCCTAGAAATATCTTTATAGGAACAAAATAATAGACAGGAAAACTCAGCAGAACTTGTAAAGCTCAAATAGCAGTGATCATTGTAGTGATATTAAATCATCAAAAGCTCTCCTTGAACAGTGTGAAATATGTATGAGGAGATATTGGTGTTCTTAGTTTTAAAAAAATTCATATCCATTTCTGATTTATGTATGATAATTCATAATTAATAGTAGTTGGACGTGTTACTCTTTAAAATTTGAGTTAAAATTTGAGAGTCTACAAATGCTTTAAGTGCATTAGCTTTTATTGCCAGGTAATACATCACAAGAAAAAAAATTCAACCAAATGACTTTTCAGTGCAGACAACAGAAAGCTTTTATAAACACATTAATGACGGAAATAGTGTTTTTCACTCAGTGTGTACTGCAGCATAATGAAGTTAGCTATCCTAACCAAAATATACTTTCCCTTAGAGAAAAACGATCATTTAAACAGCCATTGATTTGTGATCTGTGCCTTGACACTTTATGATGGACCCCTTCAAAGCATGCTGATCTTACTTACCTGATAATAAGTAATGCATATAGCAAAAGAAAAAATTATTTCCCAAGAAATACTTGCTTTATCAAGCACCGAAGTTTTTTTGTGTGTGTATTCAACATATGTTCACACATCAAAACATCATCACATTATAAATGTTGAAATATTCATAAATTTGTTTTAATCATGTTTACTTAGAAATAGGCAGTGTTTATGAAACAAATTGTAGACTACATTATTCCCCCAGCTCCAAATTGTAGTATTTTCTATTCTTTTAGCAAATATTTTGAAAATTTCATTGTAATTTTGACAATTTATGATAATCAACTAGATATTCAGGATGGGCTTTTTAAAATTTTTTCCTTCTGGCAATGAAATATAAGATATGAAACAACATACACAAAGTTAAAATGAGCTATTTATTTTACAAAAATAGAAACTAATTTGCACTTCACTTAAAGTATCTGTAATATTTACTAGTGAATACAATGAGAACAAAACACAACACTGAAATAATATAATCCATTAATATGAAAATATAGATGGTAAAAATTATAAAAAGTACAATTATTTAAAGCAGTTTTTATCAGGCCTCAAAGTAGCACCAATATGAGTTTTGTGCATAATGAAGTTTATTAGACTTGAAAAAGATAACACATGCAGAATATTTTTGCTAATGGAGAAGTGAGATAACTTTGTGTCCATATCTGATATGTAATATCAGATTATTAAAAGGATGGCTGGGCTAGTTCAGGAGGTATGAATTAATGCTTTAAAGAATTTCAGGATTCTTAGGATTTAAGGAGAAACAGGAGAGTTTAGTGAGTAGAGCTATGAATTTACCACCCCTATTTCAACAAAAGCAGCTTCCAGTATAGTGAAGTCACATCAAAGTATGTGTTTAATTTGTTAAAATTAAATTTTAGGTAGTCATTGTGCACATACCCTGAGTGAAACAGGAGATACTGGTAGGTTGTTTTTCTAAGTTTCTGTTTACTGTTTATTCCATGGCATCTTAACTGCACAGAGAGTAATTCTAGAATTTGAAAAAATGTATTTTTCATATGTCCTTTCTATTCAAGCCAAAAACCAGTGCACAAAGAAATGCCAACTACCCAATGATGTAGGAAGAATTGGCACTGTTGCTTATTAAGAATTTATGTGTTGCTCTAAAAAGTAGAGTTTTGTAAGGAGGCTTGTAAGGGTTTTCAAGATAATTTTGATTATTCAAAATTCATCTGTATTTAGTGATCTTTTTTTGCTAAATTGGCACCTAAAAGTCACAGTCACAAATTGCATGTTTTACACAGTGAAATCCTATGTTCACTGTTTGTTTAAAAATTTTGAAGTTGAAACAACTTTAAAAGCCATTGGACCAGGCCAAATCTGAAGCCATATGCAATCCTAAGATTAACTGATATTATATTTCCCTTGTTATATAAAAAACAAGGTCTAGACTTTGGTAGGGAGAAAGTATAATCAAAAGGATAATTCCAAGGAGCAGAGAAAGGACTTGTAATGAGGAGAATGCTCTGACTATAAGATCTATAAGATTATCAATGGTTGGTCCAAAAAGATCTTTTCATTTATAAGTAAGAATAACCCAGTCTATAGAGAACCAAGTTTGGGGAAGTGGGAAGAGCAACAGTGTGGCATGATGGGATGGTAGACCAGATAACGATTACTTTGAGGCCATACTGTTCTTCAAGAGTGGTATCACTGAGGGATTCTAAGCTGGCTCAGGATGAAGGTGAGTAAAAATTCAGGTGTCTGGGAATGAAAGAAACTTAACCAAAGTTTGGTTTACAAGTATTTTGTTACTACTGATCAGTGAGGACAAACCAATTCAGCTATTCATTTATGAAGCAAAGTATGAGAATTGTAGGTCTGTGTTTGGCCTTGCCATAGGTAGACAAGTGTTCATCCTTAAGTCTTATCTATGTCATAAGGAAAGTATATTTCTTTGCAGTAAGCCTTTTCCAAACACAAAATGGTACAGGTATTTCATTAACCTTCCCTGTTTTCTACAGTCATGGGGCTTGGGCAAACTCCAACATTGTCAGTTTCTCTTTTTTTTTTTTTTTTCAAGACTAGTGACATGCATTCATTGATGAACAACACAAAGGAATCATAGCTATCTCAAGTGGGGCAAAACCTAAGAAATAGTCTGAGGATCCTGGTTGACACTGTTTCTGCAAAATCAATTGAGTCATCTCCTGAGAAGTGGTGACAAATGTCAGTTGCTTTAGGCATCTTAAAGGAGGGATGCCTAAAATGCAAAGTAGAAATATTAACATAAACATTTTTACTGAAGTTTAAGTGAATTAAAATTTGTTATTCAGTACTGCACTTGAGTTCTTAAAGCTGAGGTTGAAGCTCTTGGTGATGTCCTCCAGAGCCATAAGGACATGCATGACCGGAGTATTTTATGAAACTTCTTTAGTGACCCAGAGAGCAGTTATTCCAGGGTGAAACCCAGCCCAGGCATGGTTATCTGTAGTGATGAGTTCTTTCAGATATACATTAAATTGTTGGGCTTTAATCTCACAGTGCCTCTTCAGATCTGAGGGGAGAGTCAAACTTCAGGTAACTTAAAGTTCATGAAAGGATATAAGAAGCTAAGTTTTAGTTCTCAGTGTTATCAAGTCAGTAGGAAGGGAGAAAATTGGATATGTTTGTTTGGAGACTTGTAAAAAGATATTGAAAGAAACTGGGAGAACTGAAATTTTGGTAAAGATAGACATTGCAAAGTAATAGATTTGGATCCTAGTAATAGATTCCAGGTAGGTAACAAATTATTCTTTTGTATCTATCAGTTAACCTGTAAATTAGGGGAAAAATAGCTCAAAGACAGTGAACAGGGCTAGAGTCTCATAATCCACAAGAGTATGCTATACCTTTTCATTGATAAAATTTCTCTGTAGTCAATGACTGTTTTTTTTTTCAGTTTTCTTTTTTTTGAGAGGGCATCTCTCATATTTATTGATCAAATGGTTGTTAACAACAATAAAATTCTGTATAGGGGACTCAATGCACAGACATTAATCAACCCCAAGCCTATTTCTCAACAGTCTCCAATCTTCTGAAGCATTACAAACAAGTTCTTACATGGTGAACAAGTTCTTACATGGTGAATAAGTTCTTACATGGTGAACAGTGCAAGGGCAGTCATCACAGAAACTTTCAGTTTTGATCACGCATCATGAACTATAAAAAACCAAGTCAGATATGATTATTCGTTTGATTTTTATACTTGATTTATATGTGAATCCCACATTTCTCCCTTATTATTATTATTATTATTATTATTTTTAAAAATACTGAAGTGGTAGGTAGATGCAAGATAAAGGCAGAGAACATAATTTGGTGCTATAAGAGGGCAAATGTAGATGATCAGGTCTGTGCCTATAGACTAAGTATTAATCCAAGCTACACAAGGGCAACAAAACATCCACGGATGCAGAAGATTTCTCTCAAAACACGGGGGTGAGGTTCTAAGCCTCCCCTCTGTTGATCCCCAATTTCTCACCTGATGGCCGCCCTGCGACTGTGCCTGTCTTAGGTTGTTCCTCCCTTGAGGAATCTTACCCGTCTCTGGCTAACCAGTCATCTTCCGGGGCCATACAGGGAAATGTAAAGTTGGTAAGTGAGAGAGAAGCAATATTGTTTGAAAAGGTTAGCTCTTTACTTCTTTGCAGATTTATGCCCTGTGGCTTCTATGCCCAGCATTTGTTTTGAGGTATCATTACCACTTGGAAGAATTATGATACTCAATAATTTTCGATATGAATTCTACTAAAGGGTTGTAATTAGGAAGGAAGAAGAAAAGCTATAGAAGTAGCAGATGGAAGAAAACATGGGAAGATTGATTCTTTCTTTGACATATCTTCTTGTAGAGTAACATAAGCATGTATAGGTTTTAAACTACTCATTAAATTGTGCACACACATTAACATAATAGGAATACAGCTACATAACAAAAGCAGACCTACAATTACCAGCCAGATCCAGTGAAACCAAGAAAACCAGTTAGGCACCCTAGGCATTTGTGAAAACTTATCAATGATATGATGGATATTGTCTAACTGAATTTGAATAGTTTGAGAAAAATCAGACAAATTAAAACAACACATTCCTGGGAACTGTTCACATCCCATATGTTCTTTTAACAGTAGATAGTCTATAGTCGCACGATTTTGCAGCGCTGCAACTTGCACTTCTCCTAATTCTTGGTTGAGTTCCAACAGTATAGATCCAGTCAAATTTGTTGTTTTACTGTATGCACAGGCCAGCTTAGATATTTCCTTCTTCATTCTAATGGCAAGTCCAGGAACCGGTGGTATGAATGCAACTACAACTGCAGCAGAGCCAGGATCTTTGTTGAAGATTTTTGATGTTCATCTTCTGCAATGACTCTTCCAGAGGATGTTGATGTTGGAAGTTCTTCTTCATATCGTATCTTAATTCGTTTTCTGTGTAGCCAAATTAGGCTTTGATCCTCTGTATAGACACAAACAAACCCTTTGCCCACACTTTGATATGACCTTTATACCATTGTGAAGAACCCATTGGAGATCACCACACAGGAACTGCTTCTTTTTTTTTTTAAGAGAAAGGAATATTATCAGAAAAATGTACTTCCATAGTTGATTATCTGATACCCTGTAAAAGATCAAAATTAAGGATATGTAAAGCATGAATTAATCATTGATTTGCAGTTAGATTTATCTTATCAGGGAGTAATCACCATTTTCTTTCTCTTATTTTTTTGTGTTATGATTAATCTACAATTACATGAAGAATATTATGTTTACTAGGCTCTCCCCTATACCAAGTCACCCCCACACACCCCATTACAGTCACTGTCCATCAGCATAGTTAAATGTTGTAGAATCACTACTTGTCTTCTCTGTGTTGCACAGCCCTCCCCTTTCTCCCACCCCCCACATTAAGTATGCTAATCATAATACCCCCTTTCTTATTCCCCCCCTTATCCCTCCATACCCACCCATCCTTCCCAGTCCCTTTCCCCTTGGTACCTGTTAGTCCATTCTTGGGTTCTGTGATTCTGCTGCTGTTTTGTTCCTTCAGTTTTTCTTTTGTTCTTATACTCCACAGATGAGCGAAATCATTTGGTATTTCTCTTTCTCTGCTTGGCTTATTTAACTGAGAATAATACCCTCTAGCTCCGTCCATGTTGTTGCAAATGGTAGGATTTGTTTTCTTCTTATGGCTGAATAATATTCCATTGTGTATATGTACCACATCTTCTTTATCCAACCATCTACTGATGGACACTTAGGTTGCTTCCGATTCTTGGCTATTGTAAATAGTGCTGCGATAAACATAGGGGTGCATCTGTCTTTTTCAAACTGGAGTGCTTCATTCTTAGGGTAAATTCTTAGGAATGGAATTCCTGGGTCAAATGGTAAGTCTATTTCAAGCATTTTGAGGAACCTCCATACTGCTTTCCACAATGGTTGAATTAATTTACATTCCCACCAGCAGTGTAGGAGGGTTCCCCTTTCTCCACAACCTCGCCAACATTTGTTGTTGTTTGTCTTTTGGATGGTAGCCATCCTTACTTGTGTGAGGTGATATCTCATTGTGTTTTTAATTTGCATTCCTCTGATAATTAGTGATGTGGAGCATCTTTCATGTGTCTGTTGGCCATCTGAATTTCTTTTTTGGAGAACTGTCTGTTCATTTCCTCTGCCCTTTTTTAAATTGGATTATTTGTTTTTTGTTTGTTGAGGTGGGGGAGCTCTTTATATATTTCAGATGTAACGCCTTTATCAGAGCTGTCATTTACAAACATATTCTCCCATACTGTAGGGTACCTTTTTGTTCTATTGATGGTGTCTTCTGCTGTACAGAAGCTTTTCAGCTTAACATAGTCCCACTTGTTCATTTTTGCTTTTGTTTTCCTTGCCCGGGGAGATATGTTCAAGAAGAGCTCACTCATGTTTATGTCTAAGAGATTTTTGCCTATGTTTTTTTCTAAGAGTTTTGTGGTTTCATGACTTACATTCAAGTCTTTGATCCATTTAGAATTTATTTTTGTGTATGGGGTTAGACAGTGATCCAGTTTCATTCTCTTACATGTAGCTGTCCAGTTTTGCCAGCACCATCTGTTGAAGAGACTGTCATTTCCCCATTGAATGTCCATGGCTCCTTTATAAAATATTAATTGACCATATGTGTTTGGGTTAATGTCTGGAGTCTCTAATCTGTTCCACTGGTCTGTGGCTCTGTTCTTGTGCCAGTACCCAATTATCTTGATTGCTATGTCTTTGTAATAGAGCTTGAAGTTGGGGAGTGAGATCCCCCCCAATTTATTCTTCTTTCTCAGGATTGCTTAGGCTATTTGGGGTCTTTGATGTTTCCATATGAATTTTTGAATTATTTTTTCCAGTTCGTTGAAGAATGTTGTTGGTAATTTGATAGGGATTGCATCAAATCTATATATTGCTTTGGGCAGGATGGCCATTTTGACGATATTAATTCTTCCTAGCCAAGAGCATGGGATGAGTTTCCATTTGTTAGTGTCCACTTTAATTTCTCTAAAGAGTGCCTTATAGTTTTCAGTTTATAGGTCTTTCACTTCTTTGGTTAGGTTTATTCCTAGGTATTTTATTCTTTTTGATGCAATTGTGAATGGAATTGTTTTCCTGATTTCTCTTTCTATTGGCTCATTGTTAGTGTATAGGAAAGCCACAGATTTCTGTGTGTTAATTATGTATCCTGCAACTTTGCTGTATTCTGATATCAGTTCTAGTAGTTTTGGAGTGGAGTCTTTAGGGTTTTTTATGCAAAATATGTCATCTCCATATAGTGACAGTTTAACTTCTTCTTTACCAATCTGGATTCCTTGTATTTCTTTGTTTTGTCTGATTGCCAGGGCTGTTACCTCCAGTATTATGTTAAATAACAGTGGGGAGAGTGGGCATCCCTTTCTTGTTCCCGTTCTCAGAGGAAAAGCTTTCAGCTTCTCACTATTCAGTATGATGTTGGCTGTGGCTTTATCATATATGGCCTTTATTATGTTGAGGTACTTGCCCTCTATACCCATTTTACTGAGAGTTTTTATCATGAATGGATGTTGAATTTTGTCAAATGCTTTTTCAGCATCTATGTAGATGATCATGTGGTTTTTGTCTTTCTTTTTGTTGATGTCGTGGATGATGTTGATGGATTTTCGAATGTTGTACCATCCTTGCAGCCCTGGGATGAATCCCACTTGGTCATGGTGTATGATCCTTTTGATATATTTTTGAATTCGGTTTGCTAATATTTTATTGAGTATTTTTGCATCTACATTCATCAGGGATATTGGTCTGTAATTTTCTTTCTTAGTGTGGTCTTTGCCTGGTTTTGGTAATAGTGTGATGTTTCTTCATAGAATGAGTTTGGGAGTATTCCCTCCTCTTCTATTTTTTGGAAAACTTTAAAGAGAATGGGTATTATGTCTTCTCTTTGTGTCTGATAAAATTCCGAGGTAAATCCGTCTGGGTTTTGTTCTTGGGTAGTTTTTTGATTCCCGTTTCAATTTCTTTGCTCATAATTGGTTTGTTTAACTTTTGTGTTTCTTCCTTGGTCAGTCTTGGAAGGTTGTATTTTTCTAGGAAGTTGTCCAATTCTTCTGGGTTTTCCAGCTTGTTAGCCTGTAGGTTTTCATAGTAGTCTTTAATAATTCTTTGTATTTCTTTGGAGTCTGTCGTGATTTTTCCATTCTTCTTTCTGATTCTGTTGATGTGTGTTGATTCTCTTTTTCTCTTTATTAGTCTGGCTAGAGGCTTATCTATTTTGTTTATTTTCTCAAAGAACCAGCTCTTGGTTTCGTTGGTTTTTGCTATTGTTTTATTCTTCCCAATTTTGTTTATTTCTTCTCTGATCTTTGTTATGTCCCTCCTACTGCTGACTTTAGGCCTCATCTGTTCTTCTTTTTCCAGTTTCGATAATTGTGATGTTAGACTATTCATTTGGGATAGTTCTTCCTTCTTCAATTGTGCCTGGATCGCTATATACTTTCTTCTTAAGACTGCTTATGCTGTGTCCCACAGAAGTTGGGACTTTGTGTTGTTGTTGTCATTTGTTTCCATATATTCCTTGATCTCTATTTTAATTTGTTCATTGATCCATTGATTATTTAGGAGCATGTTGTTAAGCCTCCATGTGTTTGTGAGCCTTTTTGCTTTCTTTGTACAGTTTATTTCTAGTTTTATGCCTTTGTGGTCTGAAAAGTTGGTTGGTAGGATTTCAATCTTTTGGAATTTACTGAGGCTCTTTTTGTGAGCTAGTATGTGGTCTATTCTGGAAAATGCTCCATGTGCACTTGAGAAGAATGTATATCCTGTTTCTTTTGGATGTAGAGTTCTGTAGATGTATATTAGGTCCATCTGTTCTAGTGTGTTGTTCAGTGCTTCCGTGTCCTTACTTATTTTCTGCCCGGTGGATCTATCCTTTGGGGTGAGTGGTGTGTTGAAGTCTCCTAGAATGAATGCATTGCAGTCTATTTCCCCCTTTAGTTCTGTTAGTATTTGTTTCACATATGCTGGTGCTCCTGTGTTGAGTGCATATATATTTAGAATGGTTATATCCTCTTATTGGACTGAGCCCTTTATCATTATGTAATATCCTTCTTCATCTCTTGTTACTTTCTTTGTTTTGAAGTCTATTTTGTCTTATACTAGTACTGCAACCGCTGCTTTCTTCTCTCTGTTGTTTGCCTGAAATATATTTTTCTATCCCTTGACTTTTAGTCTGTGCATGTCTTTGGGTTTGAGGTGAGTTTCTTGTAAGCAGCATATAGATGTGTCTCACTTTTTTATCCATTCTATTAATCTGTGTCTTTTGATTGGTGCATTCAGTCCATTTACATTTAGGGTGACTATTGAAACATATGTACTTATTGCCATTGCAGGCTTTAGATTCGTGGTTACCAAAGGTTCAAGTTTAGCTCTTTATTATCTTAGTGCCTAACTTAGCTCACTTATTGTGGTGTTATATACACTGTCTGGAGATTCTTTTCTTCTCTCCCTTCTTTTTCCTCCTCCTCCATTTTTTATATGTTGGTTGTTTTATTCTGTGCTCTTTCATGTTTCCTTTAACTAATTTTAGTGGGTAGTTGATTTTATTTTTTGCCTTTACTTAGTATTTGGTTGATCTGCTTTCTTTGCTGTGATTTTATTTTCTCTGGTAACATCTGTTTAGTCTTAGGAGTGCTCCCTTCTAGAATAGTCCCTCTAAAATACCCTGTAGCGGTGGTTTGTTGGAGGCAAATTCCCTCAACTTTTGCTTGTCTGGGAATTGTTTAATCCCTCCTTCATATTTAAGTGATAATCGTGCTGGATACAGTATCCTTGGTTCAAGGCCCTTCTGTTTCATTGCATTAAATATGTCATGTCATTCTCTTCTGGCCTGTAAGGTTTTTGTTGAGAATTCTGACATTAGCCTGATGGGTTTCCCTTTATAGGTGACCTTTTTCTCTCTAGCTGCCTTTAAAACTCTTTCCTTGTCCTTGATGTTTGCCATTTTAATTTTTATGTGTCTTGGTGTTGTCCTCCTTGGGTCCTTTCTGTTAGTAGTTCTG
Organism: Manis pentadactyla; assembly: GCF_030020395.1. Classification (NCBI taxonomy): domain Eukaryota; kingdom Metazoa; phylum Chordata; class Mammalia; order Pholidota; family Manidae; genus Manis; species Manis pentadactyla. Next base: position 27,854,684 of record NC_080023.1, read on the forward strand.
TGTATTTCATTGGTCTGTTCGATTATTTCCTACCCCAGTTTGGGTAAGTTTTCAGCTATTATTTCTTTAAAGACACTTTTTATCCCTTTTTCTCTCTCTTCTTCTTCTGGTACCCCTATAATACGGATATTGTTCCTTTTGGATTGGTCACACAGTTCTCTTAGTATTGTTTCATTCCTGGAGATCGTTTTATCTCTCTCTGTGTCGGCTTCTATGCGTTCCTGTTCTCTGGTTTCTATTCCATCAATGGCTTCTTGAATCTTATCCATTCTGCTTATAAATCCTTCCAGAGTTGTTTCACTTCTGTAATCTCCTTCCTGGCATCTGTAATCTCACTCTAGATGTCTATAATCTCCATCTGGACTTCATCCCTTAGCTCTTGTATATTTCTCTGCATCTCCATCAGCATGTTTATGATTTTTATTTTTAATTCTTTTACAGGAAGACTGGTTAGGTCTGTCTGCTCCTCTGGTGTTGTCTCTGTTATCTTTGTCTGCCTGTAGTTTTGCCTTTTCATGGTGATAGGAATAGTTTGCAGAGCTGGGACGAATGATGGCTGGAACAACTTCCCTTCTTGTTTGTTTGTGGCCTTCCTCTCCTGGGAGTACAGTGACTTCTAGTGGCTTTTGCTGGGCAGCTGCACCCAGTAAGGGCTTCTGATTCTTGACCAGATGCTCTGGAGTTTATCTGCGCTGTTGCTCTGGGCGTGGCCTGCCTCTGGCTGCTGCTCCAATATGGTGAAGCTGCGTAAGAGGGGGAGTGAACGGGAGTCTATTTATCTCCGTGAGGGGCCTCCATGCTCCCTGCTGCCCAGGCGGTTAGAGTGCCCAGTGTTCCCCAGGTTCCCTGCTGCTGGACTAATTGTCCCAGGACACTTCCATCAGGCGGTGGGGTCCCTGTCCCTTTAAGGCTTCCAAAAAGCACTCACTTTTCTTTGTCCTGGGTTCACCGTCTGCAGGGACCCACTCACAGTTCTTACTGTCCTGTTTCCCTAGTTTCCAGCACCCCACGCATGCACTGTGTTTGCGCTCTGGTGCAGATGGCTGTGGCTGCCTATTTAGCAGTCCTGGGCTCCATCTTCTTCCCTGTTTCGACTCCTCTCCTCCCGCCCAGAGCTGGGGTGTGGGGTGCTTGGGTCCCACTGGGCCAGGGCTTGTATCTTACCCCCTTCATGAGGCGCTGGGTTCTCACCAGTGTGGATGTGTTCTGGCTGTTGTCCTGTGTCTTCTGGTCTCTCTTTTTGGAAGAGTTTTCTTTGTTGTATTTTCAAAAATATATGTGGTTTTGGGAGGAGATTTCTGCTGCTCTACTCATGCCCCATCTTGGCTCCACCTCCTGTTGTTTTTTTTTTAATGTGTAATATTTCCCAATTTTTATGTCATTCTTGTGTAGGAGCCGTGCTAATGTTCTCTGTATCATTCCCATTTTAGTATATGTGCTGCCAAAATGAGCACTATAGTCACCCACTTTTGATCAAACACAAAGAAAGAGTATTCTTGGTCACAAAATAAGGCTGACCTAAGTGGATTTGACATGATTATTTACAAGCGTACAGCAAGAATGATAATTTAACATATAAGACTTTATAAATTTGTTTTGCTGGAAGTTTTCATAAAGAACTTGGAATAGATTTTTTTAAAGTCTCTTTTACCTAGGAAGCCAAGCCAAGAACTTGTACGAAAATTTAACCTTCAATACCTACTGGGTAAATTGAATTGGGTGAATTCCTTTCTTCTTAATGACCTCCAAATTACTAAGGTCATTGAATCCTCCAGAAAGTTACTTTCCTTAATCATCTGAAAAGCTGTGAACCCTGAAAGCCAGATGTAAAACCAGTTTTTCCAAGAGGGTTTTATAAGCATTAGCTCCATAATGTTAAGTCCTATCTGAATCATATATCATTCTAAAACATGACATTTCATTCAAAACCTTGGCTATATTACCAATGCTTCCAAAAATGTTCTTTTAACAAGGCCAACTTCTTGTTAAACCTATGCATAGAGATATACTGCTTTATAAATAAGTATATAAGGGATACCAAATTCTGGAGGGATCAGGGAGGGAGTAAAACAAATGTTTCATTTCCATTTACAAAAGCACAGTATATTAAATTGTTATAAGTTATAGATAGTTTCAGAAAAAAGAGAAAGAGGTTCCCTATTTCCAGAAAATTGAGTATTAATGCATCAGCTATGTTCCAAATGATCATCCTTTATCAGTTCTTTCAGTCCTATGCAATCAGCTCTTGTTTCACCCATTTTGGGATAGCAGTCTAATGGATCTCTCATGTTCTCAATTAGAATTCTAGAAATCCTGAACATATCCTGTTGTAAGGTCTCAAAATTATTTAAGCAATGTCATCAGAAACCTGTGCTTAATAGTACCTGGCATAGTCCTTAACATGGGTCTCTGAAAAAGTCCTTTTTTGTTGAAGATGAGGAACTTTGGTCTGTGACTGGTTGCAAGCACTGTCATGGAAATATCAGTAAAACAAAAACCTATCAGTAGAATGTAAAATATTTAAAATGGCATAAAAGTTTATTACAAAAATAAGTCAATTGACAAGGGACTTTGATTATTTCTGTGACATGCAACATTTAGAAAACATGACTTTATGACTGACAACACTATACTATTGTCTAATGTCAGGCAGATCACTACCAGTGTTCTGATAAATAAAAACATCAAGGACAGCAATGACTTTGTCAGATCTCTAGGAACTCTATACAGTTTCTGAACTACTTACATTAATAATAAGTTACCCATACCAATTTAATTTCAGGAAGGGAGATCACATCACATTCCTTCTGATGTAACAACACTTCCCATGCATCTTGTAACATATCAAATAAATCTAATTACTTTTAGAACCTCTCTTTTTTCAAAGTGAAAGAACAAATCTTTTGTGATTTTTCAGGGGCCCTCTAGGTAAACTCAAAGACCGTATTAGGTATAAAAAATATAACTTAAGACTTGATTTGGGGAAGGCATAATGAAAATGTTGATAAATAGGATTAACAAAGTGACAATAGAAGACTTTAAAAGTAAAAAAATGTAACATAATAGTAATTAAAAACAAAAACAAAAATACAAAAAACATTTGTTTCTTTTTAAAAGTGCAAAGATTTGTTCTCCTAAATAATGGACATGATAAAGTCAACACAGAGCACAGCAAACTGTACTGATAAGACATAGAGTCTTTAACTTCTGTCAAATAACTCAGAATATAAAGCTTTTACAAACTTATTAAAACAAGGCCAGTAATCCAAGAAAATTTTGCCATTTTAGCAAATAGAAAAACACTACTTTTTTATAAGTATATTTCATACTAAATCTTACTTAAAATCATAGAAATAAACCCATCAAATTTTAGCTAGTTTTGACAATGGCAAATAAAATGCTCTTTCCACAAACTCTCCTGAACTTTCCATATCTATTCAAGTATTTTTCAAAGCTTTCATCTTTCTCACTCTGGAATGAAGAGTTTTTTTTTATTTTAGGAAAAAGAAATGCTTTATTTAGGGAAAAAAAATAAAAAACATGTCTTCCATACTGTATCTAGGTAATTTAGCTTAATCTAAGATTTTTAATTGTTAAAAAATCTTGGAAACTATCTATAAGCTAACATACTGCAAAACAATAACTGTTAAAATGAAATTTTTCAAAGTTCAATTTCATTCATTTCTTGGAATTTTAAGATTATTCAATTTATGTAAGTGCTTAACTATCTCTAAATCAATTGTAATAGCACTCTTTGAAGGGATTGTGTAATCTAATTTGCTAACACCAAGGGGACGTAGCAAAATACCACATATGCATACATACACATATAGACAGACAAAAAATAGAGAGCTTGTAGTGTCATTTTAAAGCTTTAGCTATGTTTGTCAGGCTGTTGCTCTTGGAGGAGGGAGTTCCCCAGTCTGGGCAAGTTCACTATTAATTCACCAAGACTGAATAATGACAACGGAGTGTTAAGGGTTAAAAGGAGCTCATACCAGTTTAATTCTCATGGTGGTCACCTGACTATATACAGGCAACAAGCCCATTTCCATCTCTGGTCTGGCTCCATCTGTGCTGGCTCTGGTGCTGCTCTCTCCTGCTCCCAAGCTTGGGGCTCTGTGGCTTCTCTCTCCTGCTTCCTCTCTCTGCTCTCTAAGCTCTCTGATTTTCTGCTCTCACCACGCTCTTGACTATCACCCAACCAATTCTGTCCAGGCACTTGTGTGTTTCCTTTCCACCCCTCTGATGGGCCGGTACTTCTGAGACTGACAGTTCACCCCAGGTAGCTCTACCACTGGCAAACATCCTGCTGCCCATAGGTATGTAACTGGGCCCTTTTATGTATACAATGGGCAATACTAGAATCAGGTGAGGTGAGAATCCTGGCCATGAAATTTTCATTTTCTCTATACACACAGGCAAAAACATACAAAAAAACAAAATTCACTGGTTTACCTAAAAGAGTTGACTTTTGTCCTTTCCCCACCTTTACATTTTACCAGTATTTTTTTCTGGAAGATGGTATAACTTGATTTTATCTGCTACCTACCAATAATTATGGAAGAAAATGTAAGGAGCTTATTTGTCATGAAGTATAATCTTATGAACAATATGGGATAAATTTCAGGCAAGGGACTAAGGAGAGACTAAGAGGTCATCTTGTAATGTCCAAAGCCCATCCAAGTGGTAAAACATCTAGCCTGTCTCTGGTTAGCTTATTTCACCTCTGATGGTTGCTCTTGGATTTTTGAGAGCCCCTTATAGAGGAAGAGTGTGTAAACTAAAATGGCTATAGGAAATTGAGGGGCTGGAGTGGGAACAGAAAGGTCAGGCAAGGGTGGGTAGAGGGGTGTGTAGGTAGAAGTGTTGAAAAGGTCAGATATAAGGATTCAAGGGAGCTGATGAAAAACTGGAAGATAATAGAAAGAAGGAAGGGAGGAGGGAGGGGATGATAGGAAGGGAGAGGCTTAGATGAGCCAATGCGGGGACAACCCAATTTCCCAAAGATGCTATTAGAGTTCTAAATTGCCTTTAGTAAAATTTACCATTACTGGAGATATTAGACTGAATTAGTGCTTTAATAGAAAAGCATGTAGTCATTAGGAGAAGGGGAAGGAGGGTGCTCAGAAGACTGAATTACCTAAGGGATTAACAGATAGTTAAGCCCAAGGAAAAATAGGAAAAAGAAAACTTTAAGGAAGCTTTGGGAGAATTCCACTTGGCTAATTTCCTCAACACAGTCCTCAGGACAGAGACCTGAGGTAACTCCTCAGTGACTCTCTGAGGTCAAGAAGAAAGAGAAAAGAAAATGCCCTGTACAAAACCTAGGTATGGGGAACCTAGGAAAAACAGAAGAGGACTCAGTGAAAGAGCAAAAAGGAATTGTTTCTTTGCCTGAAATATTGAGCTCACTAAAGGATTCTCAAATTGCAGAGTGGCAGAGTTCAAAGGATACACAAGGCACCATGACCTGTGTGAGGATGGTGATATCCAAAGGTGTGGCCCAATCTTGATCCAAGTCATAGCACCAGAAATTATCAAGTAACAAACAAGCTCTGAACCTAGATAAAGAGAGACTTAGTTGGAAAGGATTATTGCAAAACGGGAATCAATGCTTTCAGTAAGGTGAAAGGTGATTGCAATAGGGAGAAAAAATAAGAAAGGGGCTTTTGTTTTATAAAGAAGAGTACTGAAGACTAGGAAATCAGGTTTGGGGCAGTGGTATGAGCAAGAATGACATGATTGACTGGTAGGCAGGTGAATATATTACTCTGAAAGCCAGCCTGTTCTTGAGAGGATTCATTATGAAGTGTTTTGCTGTCTCAGGTTAGGGTTAAGTCATAGTTCAGGGATATGAGGGATGGTAGAGAATTTGGACCAAAGTTCAGTTGTCAAGCACTTCATGCTGAATGAGTGGGGCTAAAGCAGCTCAGCTGTTCACTTGTTAGAAATGAATGGGACCTTGTAGGTCTGAGTCTGGTCTTATCATAGGTAAGCTAAGGGGATATCCACAAATTTTATCTAAGTCAAATGGGATGCCTTTAAGGAAGAGAGACAGTTAATGAGAAAATGGGTCCTACTTCTGGAAGATTCCTTAGCAGCAGAGAGGGGGGAGGTGGCAGGAGAAGCCGTGTTGCAGGAGGCTGTGGGGAAGCAGGAGAGAAGAGTGGTGCCTTCAGCCCCGGAAATGGTGGAGAAGCCAGGGGGAGAAGATGAGGAAGTGGGGCCATGGGCCAAACTGCTGCCGAGGCCACCACCCAAGGCACCAGACTCTCCCATATTAAAGGCACACCTGGCTATTACTAAAAAAACAAAAACGAACCAACCACAGGCTCCTCAGGGTGAGGAGCCGCCCCCGCTCCAGGTTGTGGAGCACTGCATACTCTGCCCCTATACCCAGGATGAGCTGATGGACATGAGTGTCTGGTACAGGCAGAAACCTTCGGAATCTCTGCCTATGTGTCTTCTACGTCTCTAGGATTTGGGAGTGGAAAACATTGTTATGTTGGGTCCTGAAATGGGTAGACTGGCTTCCCTGATGACTCACCCTTCCCTCCGGCAGTGGTTGCAAAGTGCCTGTCATGCCTCAGGGAATCAGACACTTCTGGATTGGCTGACAGTTGCCATCAGGGCAGTTTGGTCTAATCAGGGTGATTTACCATATTTACCCACTAGCTGGAAAACATATGTAGAGCTCCAACAGCTATTGTGGGAATTGGGTATGAAAAATATCATCTATAATATGGACCTCCAGGGTCCCAATAAAGAGTTGTTCACAATAGGAATGAGAAATCTGGTGCTGCATATAGCTCCCACATCTTTCTTTGGGTCCCTAGTGACTACTCTTGCTCCCCACATAGAACAACCCATAAGTGAGGCTACTCGTACTTTAGCAGATCTGGGATAGGGTGAAACAATAAAGGCATGGAAGGAAGTACAGACTACAACTCAAAGAAGAAGTGCAAAAGGTCCCGTGAAGGTCTTGAGGACCCAGATGTGGGTTGATATGATAATGGTCGGGGTAGTGAAAGAAAAAATCAAAGGGCAGCCCAGTAGGATCTTGTTAGAACTGTGGTGACAATTGAAGCTAGAGTAGCTGTTCTGCTGCTGAGGTCCAGTACATGGAAATCAGAATCAAAACCCAATGCCCAGACTGTGTCCCTGCTAAACTTCCTGGGGGACAGAACTCAGGAGTCATCTGGGTCCTCATCCCCACAGGAGGATGATTGGATAGTGGTTAGACTGAGGGGCAGGTCAAGGTCCCCACCTTGGGGGACATGGTGGGAACTAGAGGCCACATGTAGAATTAGCAATTCATTGGTCCCCTGTGAATGTACAATGTGTCCTGGTGCTGGTGGGCACAGGAGCTGAGTGCTCTCTAATTTTTGGCAACCCTGAGTGTTTTCCTAGAACCCCTGCTGTGACAGATGGCTACAGGGGTAAGGCAGTTAGAGTGAAGAAAGCCCAAATCCCAAAGGCGTACACTGTGTATATTTCTCCCATCCCTGAATATGTTCTGAGAGTAGATATTCTGCAGGGCCTGTGATTACAGACCACTGCATGTGAGTTTAGACTGGGTATGTGTGGTAAAGGCAGTTATGAGGGGACCTGCTAAGCACCCACCTGTATCTCTGCCTGTACCTCTCAGCAGGTGATAAATACTAAGTAGTATAAATTGCCTGGGGGGCACAAGGAAATTGGAGAAACTCTACAGGAGTTGGTGAAGGTGGGCATCATAAAGCCCTCTCATAGTCCTTTTAATTCCCCAGTGTGGCCAGTGGAAAAGCCAGATGGCTCCTGGAGTATGACTATGGACTACAGGGAATTGAGTAAAGTGACACTCCCTTTGCATGCTACTGTCTCCTCTGTAGCATCCATTATGACACATTCAGTCATGAACTAGGAACATATCATTATGTTGCAGACCTTGCTGATGCTTTCTTTCTGATTGACATAGCACAGGAAAGTCAGGAACGGTTTACCTTCACATGGGAAGGCTGGCAGTGGACATGCACTCACCTTTCAGAGAGATGCCTCCACTGTCTCACCATTTATCAAGGACTTGTAGCCCAGGACTTAGCAACATGGAAGAAACCACAAATGGTGCGGTTGTATTACTGCATTGATGATATTATGCTCCTGTCTGATTTTCTTTCAGTTTTAGAAGGGGCAGTTCCTAGACGGCTGCAACATCTACAGGAGAAAGGATGGGCTGTGAACAGCACCAAGGTTCAGGGACCTGGTTTGTCTGTAAAATTATTGGGGGTTATCTGGTTGGGTGAAACTAAGCAGTCATAGACAAGGTCTAGGCTTCCCCTACCCCTTCTACTGTGTCAGTCTTCCAAGAGACTTGGGTCTTTTGGGCTACTGGAGAGTGTTTATCCCATACTTGGTAAAAATCTGAAGCCCTTATACCAGTTGGTACAAAATGGCATCAGGTGGGACTGGGATGAGACATGTGCAGCTGCTTTTAGTGCTGCTAAGTGAGGAGTCAAAGTCATACAGGCCTTTAGTGTAATGGATTCATTAAGGACCTGTGAGCTAGATGTTCATGTAACTGAAGATAGTTATGGATGAGGTATTTGGCAGCCACTTGAATGGACATACCAATGTATTACATTCTGGCCACAACTTTGGAAAGGAGCAGAGGTTTGGTACACCTTGACAGAAAAGCAACTGGCTGCTTTGTACCACACCTTGCTGGCTACAGAGCCCATCACCAGAATAGCTCCGACTGAGGTAATAACCACCTATCCCATTGCAGGGTGGGTGTGAGACTTCACCCAAAGTCCACAGAATGGCGTAGCATAGACACCTACACTGGCTAAATGGGCACTTATTTACAGTAGTGCAGCACCCTCTCTACTAACCCCTTAAGTGGTTAACTTCAGTGCTTATTGGCCAGTGACCTATACCAGTAGAAATCAGGAAGAACTTGCTTTTGAGCCATTGGTAGCTAAGAGTCCTTATCAGGGGGGAAAAGCCCCTATACCTGAAGATGCTTGGTATACAGATGGCTTCAGTTGTGGGAAGTTCCTAAAGTGGAGGGCTGTGGCTTTCCATCCTAATACTGAGACAATATGGATGGAGAATGGAGAGGGGAAGAGCAGCCAATGGGCTGAGTTGCAGGCTTTATGACTTGTGAGTACCCAGAAGCCCTCTCCGATAGTTACCTGCATTGACAGCTGACCCTGTGGCTGCCGACATGTAACCATGTCAACTGGATGGTTGGTCACTGGCCCCTTTGGGGGCAAGAGTTGTGGCAAGACCTATGGACCTCTGGTCAGACTAAGACTGTTACCATCTATCATGTGACTGGCCAGTTTGCCTTTGGCATCCCCAGGGAATGATGAAGCAGACACATTGGCCCACATGCGTTGGCTAGAAGGAAAGCCTGCCTCTGATATAGTCCAATGGTTACATTAGCACTTGTTGCACTCAGGGCAAAAGACAGTGTGGGCTGTAGCCTGTTGGAGGGGCTTTCCATTGACCTTTGAAGAAGTTAGCAGAGCCGGGGCTGACACCCCTTGTCAGGTGGCAGATAGACTATATTGGGCCTTTGCCCATATCAGAAGGATATCAATGTGCCATGACTTGTGTGGATATGGCTACTGGACTACTGGTTGCTTTTCCTGCACATTGTGCAGATCAGCAAACCACCGAAAGGGGCCTAGAGCACCTCTTTGCAATCTATGGCCAGCCCCAGATGAATGTGAGTGACCAAGGTGCCCACTTGACTGGATATGCATTACAAGAATGGGTGCAGCAATTATCAAAGTGGAAGTTTCATGTACCATATATCACTACTGGGGAAGGCACGATAGAGAGGTAAAATGGTTTGTTGAAATCTGGCCTGAAGTTGGACACCAACAGTCTATGGGGCTGGTCAGTTCACTTATAGACAGTGCTACAGCATTTGAATGAGAAGCTCCAAAAAGGAGCCTTGAGCCCTCTGGATATGCTAACACACATTGCTGCCTCTCCTATACAACTATATGTGCCAAGCAAAGAGGAGCTATTGAAGGCAGGATATGGCCAGCAGAGCAACACCCTGTTGCCAGCCCCAACTGCATTAAACCTTGGAGAGACTGTTGAGTGGACATGGCCCTGGACATTTCAACACATGGACCAGCAATAGCTTGCCCTTCTGGCACCTTGGGGAAATTGCCTGGAAGCTGGCCTTGTATTTAGTCCTGGAGTAACAGCAGAGTAGCCCCCAAAGATCATGGTAGGGTACCCAAAACGTCAGGGAGGTAAGAGCATCTTATGGGGAAGTTTTGTTTTATCCTTATGGCCAGTGCATGTACCTCCCATAGCCCTATATATCGACCCATCTGTAACTCCCACAGGGAGGGGGGTGAAAGTCTGGTATACCGTACCAGAATGAGATCCCATCCTGCCACTATTCTATCATAGGACCACTCTCTTGCATGTATCCTACCTACTGGATGAGATTTACCTATGCTGGTGTCATTAAAACATGTATTTTATCCCCCTTAAAGTTGTTTTCTTCTACAGTCCTTGTGGTCTGGATGCATCCCTGGCTGCTGCTGATGCATGATAATTGCTCTGAACTCTCTACCTCTTCAGCTACTGCCTGCCTGTGGAATGGGCGAGCTATGAGCTTAATCTGCATAGGATTTTGAACCTAGGTGAATCCTCCAGCTTGAAAATTATCATGATTTTTTTGCTGTTGCTCTTGTGTGTCATTAGTCTGGTTACAATGCTCCAGTTTTCTTGCTCAGGGACCATTGGGGTAGATGGAGAACAAGTAGATTGTAAGGCGAGAATTCTGGAAGGGTGGCCTGTGGGTAAAATTAAAATATTTCCAGAATCTCTCACCTGGCTTTAGTGCATCTCCATATCAACAGGTGTTTCCAAAAGGTGGAGAAAAGTAGTCCATCTCCATATCAGTGGTTAATTACATGGGTGGAAGGACTTATCTGGATCCGAGAGGTTGGTGGGAGGATTTGCTCGCTTCTGCTCTAGTAGGAGAGAGAGAGACATGGAACAACTGCTTGTAAAAAACAAATGGGTTTTAAATTTTATTTCTCCCTTTGACTGATTTTGGTTTCAAAGGTATTTTGCCCTTGGATTTCCCCTTCCTGGAGTTACACATGTCTACACACCACAGTCAAAGAAGGACCAGGACCAAGCCAATTTTTCATGTTTTCATTTTGAGTTTTCATAGTAATGTTTTATTTCTAAAGGGAGCCATTCTTTTCAGTTAACTTGGATTACGGACAAAGCACTAAGTAGGGGAATATTTAGAGCTACAAACTTCCATTTTTCACTTATATTTAAATCTATGCTGTTTTTTAGACATGTATTTCTTATATTCTCAAGTACTTGAAATTGCATGATGATTTAACTTACAATATCCAGCAAGATTCTTTCAATGAAGTATGTGAAACAAAAAGATAGCAGTTTGATTTGTTTGACTCTCCTTAGTAAGAAGAGTGTGGCCATGTTATTTTCTCATGAGATAAACATCTGCCACATGAAAAATTGGAAAGTCCCATAGCAATACTGCAGAGGTTACAATTTAAGGACATTCCATGATCAAATTCACAAATATGCCATGTCCTACTGTTCTCCTTTCTCCCTTCTTCTCCCATCTGTGTCACTGTCTCTCTCTCTCACCCTATCAAGAAGATCTAGAAAATAAATTTAACATAAATTTACTTGGCACCTCCTATCTGCCATGCAGTATTAACAACCACTGAATAATGATAATATATCATAAATAGCACTTGGTCTCCGGTAGTTTGCAGTCTATTATGTAGCACAATGTCTCTATTACTTGATTTTCTCCAAGTATCTACCTTTCCCACAGCCAAAAAAATTCCATCTGCAAGAAAACTATTTTCCACTTGTACTATTGCGAAGTTTTTTAAAAAAATTTAATTTAGAATCATACTACTGGACCAGCCTTTGTAATGTTTTACAAAATGTGACTTGATATATTCCTTTTAAAAGGCGATTTGATGGCCAGAACAAGAGTTAAAAAGAAAGCAGAAACAGCCTAATGCACCCTGATCTATTCCTTGCCTGGGGAAAAACATGCCCTGGTTCCAATTCTCACATTTTCTGGCAGCTTTAATAAGTAGTCACGGTACTGCTTGTCTACCACCTACTGGAGAATAGGAGGAATCAAAGGAAGGGACTGGGTAACATGATTGTAAATCACACCCTGGAGACTTAAAGAGATGCTGCTGTTACATGCACAAGGCTCTACTCTATTGGACACATGAGGCCTTAAGCAGAAGGTTATTTAAACCCCAAAGCCTAAGTAAAAGTGTTAGAAATGGAAAATTCCAATAAGCCAAAAGGCCGAGTTAACCTTCCTGGTGGAGTATAGAATGTGGCTGCTCTTGGCAGAAGTAGTGAATTCTGGAGTTTATGTCAGTGTTATAAATTTGACTTTCCTTTTAATATCTGTATCAAAACCTTACCCCAGATAAGTTGTAAATCAATTGACCAAGGTAATTTATTTATCCTGAGTCAGATGTTTGTGTATGGTAATTCTGCCTCCAGGAAAGGAAACAGCCTGTTTGTGGTTTCCTAACCATTTGGCAGGCAGGAGGAAAACATCAGGTCACAGGCCAATAATGCCGTTGCAACAGCAAATGTGGGGCAGCAATTTAGAGGAGGCAAGAGAAAAGGATGAGGAGCTTTACCGTCCCAGTGGGAAAGAAATGTTGCTGCATTGGCAGAACTTTCTCTGAGGATTAATAGAATTTGTTCTGAGGACAAGCTGGTCACAATAATTAGTCCCACCTCTCTGTAGCTTTTCAATTGCCATTACACTCCTGTGGCAGCTTAGGGAGAAAAATTGGCATAAAAATGAAGGCTACTGATTATTATAACTAGATAAAGTAGGGATAACAATTTTATTCAATTAAAGGCTTGGCAAAGTGGCCTAAAATAAACCACAAAGAGAATCAAGACACAAAGCCATCTTACAACAAATGCCTGAATTTGCACTCAGAAAGAGGGAATGTGGTCATTCTGGTCAATCAGAACTCTCCAGAGGCAAGGTAAGAGGCCGTGCCTATGAAAGAAAGTACAAGAGAGAATGGCAATTCTAAATGGAAAGCAAAAAGATCTGAAAGTGTGTGTTCTTAATTTTCATCTTCTTCTTAAGTCTGATCACATTTTAGTTAGAAAAGTACAGTTTAGTTAGGAGGAAAGTACTTGGATATTTTATTCACTGACACGTCCTTAGCATCTGGCATTATTCTAAGAGTCAAAGGGGCTCACAAAACATTTTTGAATGAATGGATGGATTATATAATAGATAAGTAAATAAAATAAGCAATAGATAATAGAGCTGTTAAAAATTCCTTTGAAAATCCCAGCACATGTAAGGGGTACCATCCAATGAAGCCTAGAAATTAGAAACACCTAGAAATGGCTGTTGCTTTTCTAATCATCCAGTTTTAGTTTTTTAAAAAAATCAAAATATAGTCACAGCACAAAACATGTGACTACATAATTCTTTTATCTTAATTGCAGAAAATGCCTTAGAAAAGTGATAGATGACTTTTTTTTCCCACATCTGTACTCCGGACCCTTCTCTCCATCTGTCTTAGTTCTCTCCATCTCTACTTGCATGCATTCTAGTCTATTTACTTGTCCTGTTTCTTTCTTTCATTTCATTCTTTTTTTTTTTTTTTTTTTGGTTCTCTCTCCCCTTCCCATGCATATTCTTTCTCCATTTCTTTCAGAACTGTATTGGAAGTTCTCACTAGACAAGAAGACATACCAGTTTACTCCCTTTTCCTCCAAATGACTATGACTTTTTAAAAACATTTTTAATTTTTATTAAAGTATCATTGATACACAATTTTGTATTAGTTTCAAATATACAACACAGCGATTCAACAGTTACCTATATTATTAATCCTCACCGCCCTCTAGTGTGGTTACTGTCTGTCAACATTAGAGAGATTTTACAGAAACATTGATTATATTCTCCATGCCGTACTACCATCCCCATGACCAACTTATGTTATGATTGAGAATATTTGGGCCCCTTTATCCCCCTCACCCTCCCCACCCACCCATCCAAACCCCTCCACCACGGTGACCACCAGTCCCGACTCTGTCTACGAGTCTACTGCCCTTTTGTTCATTCTGTTTTGCTTTGTTTTTCTATTCCACGAATAAGTGAAATCGTATGGTATTTGTTTTTCTCCAACCAAATGACCATGTCTTTTAAACTTTTGTCATGCTGCCTCCTGGGCCTCGCAAACCATCCTGTCATTCCGTCCTTCTTCCCTGGTCAAACTCATGTTAGAGGGCATGACAAAACTTCATTTTCTATACACAACTTTCACCAGTTCCAGGAGAGAATCGAACATTCTCTTTCTTCAAGCCTTTGCCACGTAGTGAAAATCTTTATTCTACTACTACCACATATCATTAATATTCATTCCTGTGCTTCTTTTCAGCTTGTAACTTTCTAAAAGTAATGGTTATAACACATTCATCTTAGTATGCACAATTTCTCAATAGTAGATACTCAGGATTTAAACAGATAAGTGAAACCATTAGGGAGTGGAGAAAATTGAGATATGGTGGATATATATACTTTGCATCAATATTTACTTATTCAAAAATCCAAGTCACTCTGTTTTTATAACATCAAGCAAATTAAAATTCAAATGCATTATTTAAATCCTAAATAAAACAAGAAATTTTCTAAAATTCAAATGAGACTTAAATCCAAAGACGGCATCTCTTCATATTTTATTTCTTCTAACTTGCATAGCTTCTTCACATGTATATACATCTGTAACTGGAATCTGCATGTGAAAGGCTATAGAGAAACTGAAATAATGCTTTCACATTATTAACTGTGAATATCCACATGTAATGTGATCGATTAACTCAAATCCTGACTAGAATTTATTTCACTACATGGCATTATCCTCTCTTTCTGTTCATTTCATCGTCTCTTGTATTTTCTAGACCCATTTCATTCATTGCCAATGCATTGGATTGGACTGCAAAACTTGAAATGTGTAGCTTCAAAACACAGCTGGAGCCAATGCCATTCTTTAGCCAGCTGGCATGAGTCGTTGCTGTAGAAAGCAGCTGACTTCTGTTTTGATAGAGTAAGCATTCCAATGTGTGCTGCTTGTAATTCACTCACCATCCAACAAACAAATTAGTCTAGAAAATAAAAATATCAACCATTGAAAGGAATCGGATTGATTGATAAATAGGCTATCACTCCCTCCTGCTTATAGTGTGTACTTTTTATGCTTTTAGCAAAGCAGATTATACCATTTGTAGTATTTTCATATACACAGCAAGATATCAATACAGAAAAAGACACCTGAATTTTTTAGGAATCAAAGAATAAGAGAATAGAGAAACTCAGAAAATCTGCTTTATGCATCTGTGAATCTATCTCTTAGTCTAACTATGCATCTGTATATCTATCTATCCATCTGTTCTTACTCCCATACCTCTATTCATCCATCTATACACTTCTTATACAGCTCAGCCTCCTTCTCTCTTCTTTCTTATCTATCATCTATCTATCTATCTATCTATCTATCTATCTATCTATCTATCTATCTATCTATCTATCTATCTATCTATCTATCTATCTATCTATCTAATCTATCATCTATCATCTTTATCTATTCTCCCATATAATAGCAGCCATAGGTTTTTATTCGACCGTTGCTTAAATTTCTCCATGTAGGGAAAATGGGAATTCCATGGCC
This sequence comes from Manis pentadactyla, assembly GCF_030020395.1. Lineage (NCBI taxonomy): Eukaryota > Metazoa > Chordata > Mammalia > Pholidota > Manidae > Manis > Manis pentadactyla. The sequence goes on from NC_080023.1 coordinate 27,870,430, forward strand.
AGGGTTCTCCCCTGACCCTGGTCTGCTTGCTCACTGCTCATGTGCAACGCTTGCAGACACATGCTTGCACACGTGTGGACAAACAGTTATTAGCGATTCTCTCTATATAAAGAGCTCTGCCCAGTGCCCTGGGGCTTCGCGGTAGTGACGCCCAGAGGCAGAGATAGGCTTTTCACATGCACACCTGCCCTGAAGCAGGTGGGATCCTAGAGCTTTAGCTGCCACCTAGAGGATAAAGCTAGTTATAAACCCTTTTAGCCCAAGAATGTTCTGTTGTCATTTTTCTGTCTCATCGAACCAGTGTAAACTTGCCCAGGGCTGAAACCCTTCGGTGAGACACTCCAGAAACAAAAACCTCACTATTCTACTTGGTAGCCAATTCTTTAATTGTCTATATCTAGTTATTTAAAAAGTTAACTGCATTTTTATGACATTCATTAGTTATGACTTTGCTCTCCAGGCCAGTACAAAATGAGTCCACTACCCTTTCTTCTGAAAAATATCCAGATATTTGAAGAGGCTAAACTTTTTTATCCAATTCTTTTGTTCACTACCCTAAATAAAACCCCTTCTTCACAGGATGCAATTTTCTAATGTTGTACTACAATAATCCTTTCCTAATACCCACCAAATTTATCATTGTCCCTTTTATTTAAATTCCTGTGCCAGACTTAGAAACAAAGAGATTTTAGAACTGTGGCTTCTGTTGCATTCATTCCCTAAACATTGAGGCTAATATCTGGCTAATATCAAGCTTGAAAATGCCCCTTTTCATGTTACATTATTTGTGTATCACTGATAAATTATTAGTCTTACCAATGTAACACAGCACACATTTATTATCTCAATTTTTCTGTGAGTCAGGAATCTAGGCTCAGCTTAGCTGCACTTTAGATCTATCTATCTATCTATCTATCTATCTATCTATCTATCTATCTATCTATCTATCTATCTATCTATCTATCTATCTGTTTAGGATATCGTAAGTTTGCAGATGAGTGTCACCTGAACTGTGTTCTGATCTGGAGGCTCAACTGGGAAGATTGCACTGCTAAGCTCACTCAGGGTGTTGGCAGAATTCATGTGACTATAGTGCTACCCTGGCCTCTTGTTGGATGATGGCTGGAGGCTTCCCTCAGGTCCTAGAGGCCACTCTCAGAACTGGCCAGGTGAACTTCCTAACATGGATACATACTTCTTCAAAGCCACAAGGAAGAAATCTCTAGAGTAAGGCTGCTGGAAAGATGAAATCTTATATATAATCATGGGAGTCACATCCCATCACCTATGCCATATTCTGCTGGTTAGAAACAAGTCACAGATCTCATCAACCTCCAAAGAAGATTAAAAGAAGCATGTGGTCACCACGGAGCAGCAATCATAGGGGACCCTTTGAGTCTTTAGCCAAACATGTAATGAGTCAAATAGTATCAAGTAGTATAACATCTGAGTATATGATAGTAATTTATTTTTTATTGTTTCATAGGACCTCTTAAAAACAGAAGTGCCATGGGGACTCTCTATTTCCTTGGGTTTGGGAGTTGAGTCCTGGTAGATGTGGAGAATTGAACTAGTTAGCTCAACTCTCCACACCTCTCTGCATGCAGCCCTTTTCCATTCAGTGTTGCAGTGCCTTCCTAACTACTTGAATCTAAGTTCAAAAATGGTACCTGTTAAGTTAGTTGAATAGGGCTCTCATAACAAATTGTCTCAAACTTGGTAGCTTGAAACAGTACAAATCTATTCTCTCAAGTTATGGATGGCAGGAGTCCAAAATCGAGGTGTCAGTAGAGTCCCACTGTCCCAAAGGCTTTAGGGAAGACCCTCTCCTTGCCTCTTCCAGGTGGTAGTGGCTGTGGGCATCCCCATTGTTGTGTAACTCCAGCATCTGTCTGTCTTCCCATAGTTTTCTCCTCCATGTCTGCCCCTCTTTGTTAGAATTACCTTGTCCCTGGATTTAGGGATGTCCCTGGATTTAGGAGGTCAAGATGACCTCATCTTGAGTTTCTTAACAATTGTGTTGTAAGATGCCTTTTCCAAATAAGCTCACACGTGCAGTTTCTGGGATGTGTTCATCATCTTTCTTTTTAGGTATCACTGTGGAACTGACTCCGTCTGCTTTACCACTAAGAGGCTTAGCAGATGTGATGTGACACAGCAGTTGTGAGACTGGTTTCCTCTCTTACACTTCTGCCATCCCCATGAAAAATACATGCTCGAACTCATTGCTACCTGGTCACAGGAAGCAAGAGACAAGCAGATGCTCCAGATGCATTACCCCAGTAAAACCAGGCTAGAACTGAACCCCCAGATTATTTACAGATGCAGGACAGAGTCCAGCTGAACTCAGTACAAGCACCCAAGTAGGCCCAACCAAGATGACCTAAACTCCACAGGTATGCCAGAAATATATTTTTATTACTGTAGGCTTCTGTAGTCTCTGTGGTTGCTTGTCAGGCAATAATTAAGCAATTCCGTATGTATATGCACATATGTATTCTTAATCCCTTTTAGCTTTGCAGGACCCATTCTGCACCGGGTTTCTACAACCTTTCCTAACTTCAGAAATAAAGTTTCTGCTTCTGACTCTTGCATTTTCTGAGCAAAACTTCTCCCAGAAAAGTATCTGGCACAATTCATGTTAATGTGAAGATTTAAGTGATCTACACTCATCCCACTTAATTTATCCTTAATAAGATAATAGCTATGAGACAGATACTATTGCCCTGCCAGTTTCAGCAGCAAGAACACTGAGGCAAAGTGGGTTGAAGTTGCCCAGAGTCACACCATTAGCGAGCAGTGCAGCTGTGTTTCATGCAGACACGGCAGCTCCAGGGAATCTGTTTTCCACCTATGATGATGGAATACAGTTCTGCTCCTTTACTCACAAATGTCAAGCATTAATGACAAGGCAGATGGAGGAAGGCTATTTGGGGAAGAGATTACTGAAATACAGAATTTGAAAATACTTTTCTTTGGGGAAGCTGGGGAACTATATTTCTACTATGGTCCTCATCTCTACCCAGTCAGCCCTATAAATACTAAGGCAAGAATTTACTTTTTACTATTAGCCACATGCTCCATGATTTCCCACTGAATATTGTTAGACTTCAAAACCTTTTTTAAAATTTTATAATCCATTTTATGTTCCCTAAGTATTCAGTAATATATTAGTTTAGATTTCCCCACTATAGGGTTGTTGGTATAGTGTAAATATTGCCTAATCTTGCCATAAAGAATGCATAGGATATGACTATTTATTAATTTTTCCATTAATGTATATTAATACAAATTTAACAATAATGCACAATCCACATTCTTTGCAATAAATGTAGCATAGAATTTTAATAAAAAGATTAAAATTTTAATAGTCAAAGTATGCATTATATATGCCAGAGAAGTGTAGAGCAATTCTAATGTGTTATGACAAAATTATTAGGTAATGTAAGGACAAAAGGTGAGGACTTGGACATGGATCTAACTATTTTCCAATACTGGCTCCACTATTTACTTGCTGCAAGACCTTGAGCCTGTTCTTTAACTCCTTTTAACTACAATCTTCTTTTCTGTATAATGCATATAATAGGTCATATTAATGGTGTGAACATACATTATTTTAATCACCTGAAAAAAAAAGGTTTACTATTATCAAAAAATTTCTGAGGGTGGAGCCAAGATGGCAGCATGAGTAGAGCAGCGGAAATCTCCTCCCAAAACCACATATAACTATGAAAATATAACAAAGACAACTCTTCCTAGAATAAAGATCAGAGGACACAGGACAACATCCAGACCACATCCACACCTGCGAGAACCCAGAGCCTCGCGAAGGGGGTAAGCGCCCCACGGGACCCAAGCACCCCTACCCCCAGCTCCCGGCGGGAGAAGAGCAGGCAGAGCGGGAGGGAGAGGGAGCCCAGGACTGATGGACACCCAGCCCCAGCCATCCGGACGAGAGCGCAGACACAGTGCATGCGCAGGGTCCTGGATACTAGGGAAACAGGGCAGCAAGAACGGTGAGTGGGTACCGGAGGCTTGGCACCGGAGGACATAAGAAAAGCCAATGGCCATTTTTTATTTTGGTTGTTGTTTTGTTGAGGTGAGTGCTTTTTGGAAGTCTTAAAGGGACAGGGACCCCAATACTAGGGAAACAGGGCAGCAAGACAGGAAAGCGGGTATCAGAGGCTGGCGCTGGAGAAAAGAAGAAAAGTGAGCTGCCATTTTTTTTTTTTTTTGGTTTGGCAAGCACTTTATGGACGTCTTAAAGGGATAGGGACCCCAATACTAGGGAAACAGGGCAGCAAGACCGGTGAGCAGGTGCCTGAGGCTGGAACTGGAGAATAAAGAAAAACGAGTGGCCATTATTTATTTATTTATTTATTATATCTTTTAATTTTTTTAATTTATTTTTTTTCTTTTTTATGGTCATTGTTTTGTTTTGGCGGGTGCTTTTAGGAAGTCTTAAAGGGGCAGGGCGGGACACTTAATCCAGAGGTAGGGAATCTGGGGATATCTGGGCACCCTAATACCCTGGGCTTCAGGGAGCAGGGAGGCCCCTTACAGAGATAAATAGCCTCCTGGCCGCTCCCCCTCCAACGCGACTCCACCACTTTGGAGCAGCTGCCCGAGCCAGGCCACGCCCACAGCAACAGCGGAGATAAACTCCATAGCAGCCGGGCAGGAAGCAGAAGCCCTGTCTGTGCACAGCTGCCCAGCACAAGCCACTAGAGGTCGCTGTTCTCCCAGGAGAGGAGGGCCACAAACCAACAAGAAGGGAAGTTCTTCCAGCCATCATTCCTCCAAGCTCTGCAAACTATTCCTATCACCATGAAAAGACAAAATTACAGGTAAACCAAGATCACAGAGACTCCAGTGAAGGAGAAAGATCTAACCAGTCTTCCTGACAAAGAATTTAAAATAAAAGTCATAAACATGCTGACAGAGATGCACAGAAATACGCAAGAGATATGGGATGAAGTCTGGAGGGAGATCACAGATGCCAAAAGGAGATTACAGAAATGAAACAAACCCTGGAAGGATTTATAAGCAGAATGGATAAGATGCAAGAGGCCACTGATGGAATTGAAACCAGAGAACAGGAACACATAGAAGCTGACATAGAGAGAGATAAAAGGATATCCAGGAATGAAACAATATTAAGAGAACTGTGTGACCAATCCAAAAGGAATAATATCCGTATTATAGAGGTACCAGAAGAAGAAGAGAAAGGAAAAGGGATGAAAAGTATCTTGGAAGAAATAATTGCTGAAAACTTACCCAAACTGGGGGAGGAAATAATCAAACAGACCATGGAAATACACAAAACCCCCAACAGAAAGGATCCAAGAAGGACAACACCAAGACACATAATAATTAAAATGGCAAAGATCAAGGACAAGGAAAGAGTTTTAAAGGCAGCTAGAGAGAAAAAGGTCACCTATAAAGGAAAACCCATCAGGCAATCATCAGACTTCTCGACAGAAACCCTATAGTCCAGAAGAGAATGGAATGATATATTTAATGCAATGAAACAGAAGAGCCTTGAACCAAGGATACTGTATCCAGCACAACTATCATTCAAATATGACGGTGGGATTAAACAATTCCCAGACAAACAAAAGCTGAGGGAATTTGCTTTCCACAAACCACCTCTACAGGACATCTTACAGGGACTGCTCTAGATGGGAGGACTCCTAGAAAGAGCACTGAAGAAAACACCCAACATATGAAGAATGGAGGAAGAGGAATAAGAAGGGAGAGAAGAAAAGATTCTCCAGACAGTGTATATAACAGCTCAATAAGCGAGCTAAGTTAGGCACTAAGATACTAAAGAGGCTAACCTTGAACCTTTGGAAACCATGAATTTAAAGCCTGCAATGGCAATAAGTACATATTTTTCAACAGTCACCCTAAATGTAAATGGACTGAATGCACCAATCAAAAGACACAGATAAATAGAATGGATAACAAGGCAAGACCCATCTATATGCTGCTTACAAAAAACTCACCTCAAACCCAAAGACATGTACAGACTAAAAGTCAAGGGATGGAAAAACATATTTCAGGCAAACAACAGCGAGAAAAAAGCAGGCATTGCATACTAATATCAGACAAAAATAGACTTTAAAACAAAGAAAGTAACAAGAGATAAAGAAGGACACTACTTAATGATAAAGGACTCAGTCCAACAAGAGGATATAACCATTCTAAACATATATGCACCCAACACAGGAGCACCAGCATATGTGAAACAAATACTAACAGAACTAAAAGGAGAAATACACTGCAATGCATTCATTCTAGGAGACTTCAACACACCACTCACCCCAAAGGATAGATCCACCGGGCAGAAAATAAGTAAGGACACGGAAGCACTGAACAATACAGTAGAGCAGATGGACCTAATAGACAGCAGATGGACCTAATAGACATCTATAGAACTCTACATCCCAAAACAACAGGATATATATTCTTCTCAAGTGCACATGAAACATTCCCCAAAATGGACCACATACTAGCCCACAAAAAGAGCCTCAGCAAAATCCAAAATATTGAAATTCTACCAACCAACTTTTCATACCACAAAGGTATAAAACTAGAAATAAATTCTACAAAGAAAACAAAAAGGCTCACAAACACATGAGGGCTTTAAAACATGCTCCTAAATAATCAATGGATCAACGAACAAATCAAAATAGAGATCAAGGAATATATGGAAACAAATGACAACAACAACACAAAGCCCCAACTTCTGTGGGACGCAGCAAAAGCAGTCTTAAGAGGAAAGTATATAGCGATCCAGGCACACTTGAAGAAGGAAGAACAATCCCAAATGAATAGTCTAACGTCACAATTATAGAAACTGGAAAAAGAAGAACAAATGAGGCCTAAAGTCAGCAGAAGGAGGGACATAATAAAGGTTAGAGAAGAAATTAACAAAATTGAGAATAATAAAACAATAGTAAACATCAATGAAACCAAGAGCTGGTTCAATGAGAAAATAAACAAAATAGATAAGCCTCTAGCCAAACTTATTAATAGAAAAGGAGAATCAACACAAATCAACAGAATCACAAATGAGAACGGAAAAATCATGATAGACTCCACAGAAATACAAAGAATTATTAAAGACTACTATGAAAACCTATATGCCAACAAGCTGGAAACCGAGAAGAAATGGACAACTTCCTAGAAAAATACAACCCTCCAAGACTGACCAAGGAAGAAACACAAAAGTTAAACAAACCAATTACAAACTACTCAGGAACAAAACACCTGGGCCGGACGGATTTACCTCGGAATTTTATCAGACACACAGAGAAAACGTAATACCCATTCTCCTTAAAGATTTCCAAAAAATAGAAGAGGAGGGAATACTCCGAAACTCATTCTATGAAGCCAACATCACCCTAATACCAAAACCAGGCAAAGACGCCGCCATGAAAGAAAATTACAGACCAATATCCCTGATGAATGTAGATGCAAAATGCTTAATAAAATATTAGCGAACCAAATACAAAAGTATATCAAAAGGATCATGCACCATGACCAAGTGGGATTCATCCTAGGGATGCAAGGATGGTACAACATTCGAAAATCCATCAACATCATCCACCACATCAACAAAAAGAAAGACAAAAACCACATGATCATCTCCATAGATGCTGAGAAAGCATTTGACAAAATTCAACATCCATTCATGATAAAAACTCTCAGTAAAATGGGAATAGAGGGCAAGTACCTCAACATAATAAAGGCCATATATCATAAACCCACAGCCAACATTAAACTGAACAGCGAGAAGCTGAAAGCTTTTCCTCTGAGATCAGGAAATAGACAGGGATGCCCACTCTCTCCACTGTTATTTAACATAGTACTGGAAGTCCTAGCCACAGCAATCAGACAATACAAAGAAATACAAGGAATCCAGACTGGTAAAGAAGTTAAACTATCACTATTTGCAGATGACATGATATTGTACATAAAAAACCCTTAAGACTCCACCCCAAAACTACTAGAACTGATATCGGAATACAGCAAAGTTGTAGGATATAAAATTAACACAAAGAAATCTGTAGCTTTCCTATACACTAACAATGAACCAATAGAAAGAGAAATCAGGAAAACAATTCCATTCACAATTGCATCAAAAAGAATAAAATACCTAGGAATAAATCTAACTAAAGAAGTGAATGACCTATACTCTGACAACTACAAGACACTCTTAAGAGAAATTAAAGGGGACACTAACAAATGGAAACTCATCCCATGCTGGTGGCTAGGAAGAATTAATATTAATACCGTCAAAATGGCCATCCTGCCCAAAGGAATATACCGATTTTGATGCAATCCTTATCGAATTACCAGCAACATTCTTCAATGAACTGGAACAAATCAAAAATTCATATGGAAACTTCAAAGACCCCGAATAGCCAAAGCAATACTGATAAAGAAGAATAAAGTAGGGGGTTCTCAGTCCCCAATTTCAAGCTCTACTATACAGCCGTAGTAATCAAGACAATTTGGTACTGGCACAAGACCAGAGCCACAGACCAGTGGAACAGACTAGAGACTTCAGACATTAATCCAAACATATATGGTCAATTAATATTTGATAAAGGAGCCATGGACATACAATGGTGAAATGACAGTCTCTTCAACAGATGGTGCTTGCAAAACTGGACAGCTACATGTAGGAGAATGAAACTGGACCATTGTCTAACCCCATATACAAAAGTAAATTCAAAATGGATCAAAGACCTGAAAGGAAGCCATGAAACCATTAAACTCGTGGAAAAAAACATAGGCAAAAACCTCTTAGACATAAACAAGAGCGACCTGTTCTTGAAAATATCTCCCCAGGCAAGAAAAACAACAGCACAAATGAACAAGTGGAACTATATTAAGCTGAAAAGCTTCTGTACAGCAAAAGACACCATAAATAGAACAAAAAGGATCCCTACAGTATGGGAGAATATATTTGAAAATGACAGATCCGATAAAGGCTTGACATCCAAAATATATAAAGAGCTCACATGCCTCAACAAACAAAAATCAAATAATGCAATTAAAAAATGGGCAGAGGAACTGAACAGACAGTTCTCCAAAAAAGAAATACAGATGGCCAACAGACACATGATAAGATGCTCCACATCGCTAACTATCAGAGAAATGCAAATTAAAACTACAGTGAGGTATCACCTCACACCAGTAAGGATGGCTGCCATCCAAAAGACAAACAACAACAAATGTTGGCGAGGCTGTGGAGAAAGGGGAACCCTCCTACACTGCTGGTGGGAATGTAAACTAGTTCAACTATTGTGGAAAGCAGTATGGAGGTTCCTCAAAATGCTCAAAACAGACTTACCATTTGACCCAGGAATTGCACTCCTAGGAATTTACTCTAAGAACGCAGCAATCAAGTTTGGGAAAGACCAATGCACCCCTATGTTTATTGCAGCACTATTTACAATAGCCAAGAATTGGAAACAACCTTAATGTCCATCGATAGATGAATGGATAAAGAAGATGTGGTACATATACACAATGGAATACTACTGAGCCATAAGAAAAGGGCAAATACAACCATTTGCAGCAACATGGATGGAGCTGGAGGGTATTATGCTCAGTGAAACAAGCCAAGCGGAGAAAGAGAAATACCAAATGATTTCACTCATCTGTAGAGTATAAGAACAAAGGAAAAACTGAAGGAACAAAACAGCTGCGGAATCACAGAACCCAAGAATGAACTAACAGGTACCAAAGGGAAAGGGACTGGGGAGGATGGGTGAGTAGGGAGGGATATGGTGGGGAGACAAGAAGTGGGGTATTAAGATCAGTATGCATGGTGGTGGTGGGAGAAAGGGGAGGGCTGTACAACACAGAGAAGACAAGTAGTGATTCTACAACATTTAGCTATGCTGATGGACAATGACTGTAAAGGGGTTTATAGCGGGGACCTGGTATAGGGGAGAGCCTAGTAAACATAATATTCTTCATGCAAGTGTAGATTAAAGATAACCAAAAAAAAAAAAAGAAAAAAAGAAAGAAAGAAGAAAAGGGGGATTGCTCCATGATTGGATAAAACTAACTGTAAATCAATGATTAATGCATGCTTTAAATATCCTTAATTTTGATCACTTAAAAGGTGTCAGATGATCGGCTATGGAGGTACACTTTTCTGATAATATTCTTTTGTCTTAAAAATAAAAAAAGCAGTTCCTATGTGATGACCTCCAATGAGTTCTACACAGTGGTATAAAGGGCAGTTCAAAGTGTAGACAAAGGGTCTGTTTGTGTTTATACAGAGGATCAAAGCCTAATTTGGCTACCCAGAAAATGAACTAAGATATGATATGAAGAAGAACTTCCAACATCAGCACTCTCTGGAAGAGTCATACCAGAAGATGATCATCAAAAATCCTCAACAAAGATCCAGGCGATGCTGCAGTTGTAGCTGCATTCATCCCACCGGTTCCTGGACTTGCCATTGGAATGAAGAAGGAGATATCTAAGCTGGCCTGTACATACAGTAAAACAACAAATTTGACTGGATCTACACTGTTGGAACTCAACCAAGAATTAGGAGAAGTGCAAGTTGTAGTGCTCCAAAATCTTACAACTACAGACTATCTACTGTTAAAAGAACATATGGGATGTGAACAGTTCCCAGGAATGGGCTGTTTTAATTTGTCTGATTTCTCTCAGACTGTTCAAGCTCAGTTGGACAATATCAATCATATCATAGACAAATGTTCACAAATGCCTGGGGTGCCTAACTATTTTTCTTGGCCTCACTGGAGATGGCTACTAATTATAGATCTGCTTTGGTTATGTAACTGTATTCCTATTATGTTAATGTGTGTGCACAATTTAATTAGTAGTTTAAAACCTATACATGCTTAAATTACTCTACAAGAAGATATGTCAAAGAAATAATCAATCTTCCCATGTTTTCTTCCGTCTGCTACTTCTATAGCTTTTCTTCTTCCTTCCTAATTACAACCCTTAAATAGAATTCGTGCCTTGTACCGAATTTACCAAGTATCATAATTCCTCCAAGTGCTAAAGACACCTCAAGACAAATGCTGGGCATAGAAGCCACAGGGCTTAAATCTGCAAAGAAGTAAAAAGCTAACCTTTTCAAACAATAAGGCTTCTCTCTCACTTACCAACTTTACATCTCCCTGTATGGCCCCGGAAGATGACTGGTTAGCCAGAGACGGGTAAGATTCCTCAAGGGAGGAACAACCTAAGACAGGCACAGTCGCAGGGGGGCCATCAGGTGAGAAAATAGGGATCAACAGAGGTGAGGCTTAGAACCTCCCCCCTCCCTGTTCTGAGAGAAATCTTCTGCATCCGTGGATGTTTTATTGCCCTCGTCTAGCGCGGATTAACACATAGTCTACAGGCACACACCTGATCATCTACATTTGCTCTCTTACAACACTAAACTATGTTTTCTACCTTTATCTTGTATCTACCTACCACTTCAGCATTTTATTAAAAATAATAGTAATAATAATAATAAAGGGAGAAATGTGGGATCCACATATAAATCAAGTATAAAAGTCAAACGAATATTCATATTTGACCTGATTGTTTATAGTTCATAATGCGTGATCAAAACCGAAAGTTTCTGTGATGGCTGCCCTTGTACTGTTCACCATGTAAGAACTTACTCACTATGTAAGAACTTGTTCACCATGTAAGAACTTGTTCATTATGCTTCAGAAGATTGGAGACTGTTGTGAATTAGGCTTGGGTTTGATTAATGATTGTGCTTTGAGTCCCCTATACAGAATTTTATTGTTGTTAACAACCATTTGATCAATAAATATGAGAGATGCCCTCTCAAAAAAAAAAATTTCTTCCATAGCTTTTGCCTCTTTCTTCTTCAAAATAACTCTGCCATATTTAATGCTGTATTTACATACACTACTTCTACTGCCTTCCTTATCTTAAAATGCTAATACCATCAATAGCTACTAGAGTCAGTATTATCTATCTGATCCTAGCTTATCAGGACAAAGATACAATCGTTGACTTTCCAAACTGATTCTCAACTCTCGCCTCTGAAGACTTTTTCTAGACTCTTTTAGTCTTCAACCTCATATATATTTTAACAATTCTTGGTGTTCAATTTGTTTTAGTGTACTGTGTGATTCTCCTATATAATTTAATGGTTTTATTTTTAATTTTATTTTTTAAAAATCCTGGGATAGCAAGTGCTTATGTAATGAGGATTCTGTTAGGAAACAAAGTTCTGTTCAGACTTTTTTCACTCAACAGTTCTCAAGTTTTCTCCTAAGGATCTTCTTCACATATTTAAAAAAATAAATACTTCACATACTTCAAAAAGAAGACCACAAACAGTTTTTGCTTATATGGGTAAAATCTGTCCGTGTTTACTGTATTGAAATATTTATTGATTAATCTGAATTGAATAATAAATATGTGGCATGGTGCACATTTTCATGAAAAAAAAATCATTACTTAATAATATGAATTGAGAAGATTGTTTCAAATCACTTAATGGAAGACAATTGGATTCTCATATAATGTTTCTTCACTCTGTTGCACTACATTTTATTTTGGTTGAGGTATTTGAAAAAAAATCCAGCCTTGTGTAAAAAGGTCATTTCCATCCTTCCACATTTACCTTATCCTCTGGCAGCATTTTGGCTTAATCAGGTTCTTTACTTCAAGGGATAACAAATCTTCATTTCTGTAAGGTAAATCTGTTACTGGTAACCTCGTTATTGAGTTGCTTCTCCTTGCCCCCATTATATAGCAGCAATAATTTCCCCTTGGTTAATCAAGACTTTTATGGAGACACACTCACCAGGAACCCAGCTTTGCTGGCATCCTGATCTCAGAATTCCTAGCCTCCAGAATTGTGAGAAATAAAGGTTTGTTATTTAAGCCACCCAGTTTCTGGTATTCTGTTATAGCAACCCAAGCTAAGACAAAAATCAATTACTCTGGCCAGAAAAATTATTCTCTATTGGCATTGTTGATCCATGAAAAGCCAAATGTTTACAGTAGTCAGTTCCAGCAACCAGTTTAATGGAATTACTGCTCTATTCCCTAGTAGAAGCTTCTCTCCTTTGGAAAGCAGGATCTCCAAACTCACTCAATTATTGGGGAGGAAGTCAAAACAACAACAAAAACAAAAACATAACTAGGTTATTACGTATAATTGGGGCCACTCCTGCCTTCATCTCTTAGTACTCACTCCACTCAATTCTGTCCAAGGAAAAAGTACCACATATTGACTGCTAGCTTAATATGTATATACCATATTCTGTTAGCACCTGAAACTCTCAAAACGATGTCTCCCAGCTAGTGTCATAAATGGGCTTTCAATGGGCCATTTAATTCTTCTGCCAGGCTGGCTCTTTCTGTGTGTGAGGTACATGGAAAGACCAATTGCATGGTATGGGCTCATTTCCTCAATAATATCCAGTAAAATGAGTTCCCTTATCAGAAGCAATGTTGTGTAGGGTTAACTTGGTAATGAAGGAAGCAATCTGTTAGTCTACAAATGACAATACCATCTGAATTGTTTAAAAACAAAAAAACATTTCCCATATAAGTTGCTTTGCCAGCTACCAGGGAATGTGCTAATTTTTTCAGGAAAGATAAAGCATCTTGACCTTCAGTGATGGTAACTATCTTACCAAGTTTAAGATAATAGTTGATTCCCAAGATTAATCAAACATTTTTCACCAGCCAAAAGGGAAAAGATTACCAACCAACCTTGACGCTCATATTTTTTTCTTCAATAGCAGTATAATCTGCATTTTCCTATTAAATGTGGTATTGATTTCATTTTGACTTACTATTTTGGTGTATATAGGGTATTAAATAGGGAATATTCTAATGGCTTGTATTTTTTTTTTCCATCTTTACAAGGGTCAACGAACACTTGAAGGGATCTTGCTAGTTGTTCAGTGTGTCTTTTAACTACACTTTCAGGAATCCAGGCTTTAACAAAATGGGCTGTTGGAGCTACCGTATGACCTCCATCAATTCCTCACAAAATTATGGGCCACAGCATCTATCCATATCCAGTGTCTAATAATCTTAGGAGATCTTGTCTTTCCAGTTCCTGAGTGCCTAATCACTCTGTAAGTGGCCACAAGAATTTCTGGAGAAGGTTTGGAGGAAATAATCACTATATGTATTGTGGCTATGTTTCCAGGTCTATCTTCAAAAGAGACCCCTCCTTCTCCCTTCCTCAATATGGTTCACTCTCTATGAACTGGCTTAGGTCTTAATATCATGCAAGAAGCTTTGAATCCTTCTTATGGAGGCTAAAGGCAGGTTTCTGCCCACCAAATACAAGTTTCACACTTATAAATGTGGGAATAATAACTAATACAATTACTGCATTAGTAGAATGTGGGAAAACAGCACACCAGTAGGTTGCGCATCTGTCTCATTCCTAGGGACCTTGTAATCAGTTAGGCTCCTTTGTAGACTCCCTTTGGTTCAAATAATATGATTAAAACTAGATCCATAGAGCTTTTTAGGGTAATTACTCCCACCTAATTTCTGTCCATTAAGCACTGCCAAGGGGCCTCCACCATTCAAAGATGCCATAGTCCGACTGAAACCAGGGAGCCCAATTTCATGATATCATTGCCCATTGTCATCTCCAACTTGCAGAGAACACTCACTGTGTGCCTTTTCATATTCTGGTACTCCACACTGAAATGTACTTATTAACATTTTGTAACACTCAGATCAGTTACAATATGCCCATCCCACTAACCGTTTGGACTCCTTCCTATATAGTGTGCCAAAAGTCTAGCATCTTAGCTTTACTGACTGTAGGTTATTGTTTACTCCAGGGTTTAATATGCTAAAAAAAAAATCACTCTCAAGTACTTTCTCAAGTGCTTGTACCAACATATTAAATGCCAAATACTGGATTAAATCCACTCCTTTGACAAATTCTGTCATGTTAGACTTAATGCCCTTAGAGGTGATAAGACCTTACGATTTTATTTGGCACATAGCCTATATCCTCCTGTAATACTGAATTTCTTAGTCTAATATTTCAAACATATTTTAGGTACAGATTTCCAATTTTATTTGTATCTACCAAAATGTTTCCAAAGTCCAAAGTGCCCTTACTTAAAAGCAGTGTTCTTTTCCGAGCCTAAGAGAATTAGAGACATGGAAGGATTCAACCACGGCCAGAGCATAGTTGAAACAAACCTGGATTGGAGGAGAAATAACCTGACCTCTGTCATCAGTGAGGCCCAGCTGGAAGCCTGTCTGCAGAGGAATCCTGGTGATGACCTCCACAGTGGCCAGTCGGGGCAGAGGACTGAGAATGGATCTAGTGGGGAAAGACAACAGGAAGACCACACAAAATAAAATTTTAATGTTCTCTGAAATCCTTGTCTGTTCTAAAGAATTGGAATTGTATGGCATAAAAGGGCAACTTAGCATGGAAAAGCTGCTAGAAGTATGATAAAGAAAAATAAAATATTAGTAATTACTATCAAAACAGTGATTTTAATTAAGGATTTAGCATTAATATATTAGCCCAAGCACTGGAGAGTTTATTGAAGAGTTTAATTCTTTAGTTTAATGAGCCTGGAATAATAACCCAAAGTGAATGACACTAAGGTTCTGTGACTAAAAAGAGTAGTTCATAAAATTTATGTATGACACCTTTTAAATTTGTTGGAGTGACATGTACTTTTGGTGGGCGTCAATGGATCATTCTCATATATTTATTATTTTACCTCATGTCAAAAATGTGTTTATTCTTTGTTTTATTGTAGTTATTAAAATATTGATTTAACTTTTCTGTGTTTTTTAAATTTTGAGGTACATACAATAAAATGCATAAATCTTAGTGTACAGCCCAATGAATTTTGGCATGTGTATATACTCATATAACCATCATGTGGATCAAGATATCAAACATTCCCACTAGTTTTTCTTTCCCCCTTCACCTACTTCTCCCATCCCCTCAACCTCCTGCCTTATGGCAACCACCAGTCTGTTCTCTGTGTCTGTAAGTCTATTTCTGTTTGTCTTCTTTTTTTTTAGATTCTACATACAAGTGAAATCATATGACATTTGTATTTCTCTTCTGACTTGCTTCACTTTGTATAATACCCTCTACGTCTGTCTATCTATGTTGTTGCAAATGCCAAGATTTGATTCTTTTTTATAGCTGAGTAATAGTCCATTGTATATATGGTACCACATCTTTTATTACAGTGTCTCTGTATTTTACAAGCATATCAGTAACATAGTTTTTGGAAAAATCTTACTTAGAATTTAGGTTCCCTGAAGATCTTCATGATAAATTTCTTGCTAAAAGTTCTATCACTCAAACAAAAGTAGTATAATGACTGCCTTTTTTTGGGTGGGAGTAGTAATAAAAAGGAACTAGAAATGTCAATTCAAACCTTGACACAAACTTTATAGGGGCAAGAGCCTGAGATATCCTCCTTCTCTTTGGACTTCCAGGATTTATCTACTGTTATTTCTTGGAAATGTGCTATTAAAAAGAACTAAAAAAAAAGTAACTAAAGTTTTATTTATTTATTTATTTTTCAATGTGCTTAGTACTACTAATGGATTATATTCAAAGAATTGATTTTTTGGTTTTTAATCAAATGTAAATAATCCAGTGAAATCTAATGTGCAAGTCTTAGGCAAATGGAGGAGGAAATGGTACAAAGTATCCAGTTTTCTAAAGAGTTGAACGTAAGTCTACACTTGCAGTACTGCTAAAGTTTATGTATTAACAAAATAACCTAGCCCCAGATGCCCTCACACAGGGGTTACAATTCTCTGCAATGTACAGTGGCAGTTATTGTTTACAAATTGAATAATAAAATTTATACAGGGAAATATTACAAATAAAGATAAGCGGTTTCTCTGCTGTTTAGATTCATTAAAGCTCAAAGTGTATAAACTAAAAGAAAAAAAGGAATTGGAAATAAATTAATGTGAACTAAAACCATCCTCATTTTGAAATTACTTTAAAATGAATTATATAGGAGAATGCTGCCAGGGAACATACACATTTGTAGATTTTCATTATGACCTGATTTTGAAAATGACTCTTAAAATTTGCCAGGTTCTTTTCTCCCTAGTGCTCAAGTAAGTAGCCTATGAGGAGCTAATGAAATATTGTGAATTCTGTCAGGTAACGAGCACCACAAAGCATAAGAAATTCGTTCAATAAAGCACGGTACCCAGTGCCTACCTGTCTACTTCATATAATCACTAAGGAAATATGACAGCAAGCATTGATGATAACCAAAAATTACTACCCTCTATTCTTTTAGGGAGGAAGAAAAAGTTGTAAAAGTGAGTACCATAGGAGCATGGGTGGCAGAGGGAAATAAGAAATGACACCCCAGAAATAAAAGATCATGGTTCTAAGGATAAAATTTTTTGTGTGTGCCACAGTGATCTGGATTTGATATTGTTGAAACCGTAATAGATGGTCCTTGTGGTTTGTCCAAGTAGCCTTATATAGTTAATATTTTGGTCAAATATTTCACATGTCATGGGTGGTTGTTTTCCTTCATTTCTTCATTAATTCATTTAATAACCAATGTGAGGATCTGTTCTTTGCCAAGCATTACCTTAGTGTAGAAATAAAATAATGAAAAGTTAACCAGAGTCTCTGCCCTCAGAGAACTTAAGTAAAAGGAAGAATACAGTTTATTTAGCAAACATAAAAAATTAAAATCATTTCTTAAATGATTGTAAATTATGTTAGCTATAATAAAGAATAGATCAAATACAGTGATAATCTGAAGTTGATTTAGATATTTTATTGCCCTAAGAAAAAGGCACTAGTAGCCTCAGTTTCTGTCTTTTCTAAATATTGATTTCATTCCCACTTGAGCTGATTTATATCACTTTGCTCTTATTATTGACTTGGCCCATTTGTTACTTATTTTAACTACTCTTCTGTATAATAAAATTCTTTTGAATCACCTATCAACTAGGTTTGTACTTAATTTAAATGCATAAACTTGCGTTTTTAAATGTGTTATTCCTTCAGGCAGTAGATCTGTGTTTCTCTTCTTCAGGATTTTTGTATTTCTGCAAAATCTCACATACTGACCTCATTTTATCTAAGACATTTTTGGCTTTCAGAGAGTGAAACTTAAGCACGCAATTCAGAGCAATGAAGCACAAAATTGCTCATGCAAGAAATATCATTTTCCTTATGCATCTGAAAATAAGGGATTTAAGCTGTCTAATCATGAGCTAACCAGTAGGATGAGGGCCCACAATCATATGCAACCTATCATTACATTTTAATAAATTCAGTAGAGTTTGGTATTCACAATTACTCACTGATAAATGCCCACTCGTTGATGCGCCTTTCTCCTTAGTACACATTTTCTTATTTGTTCTGCACAATGTGCTTTTGATCCTTTGTCCATCTATACTTTATGTGTCATAAAACTTTCCCAAAGGAAATTAATAACATTTTGAGAGTAGACTTTCAGTTTCTCCCAGATCTGAGGGCTATGGAGGAAGGAAGTGGGAAAGAAGCCAGTTGATCCTTTTCAATTCTTCATCTCCTGCAAACTGTGTAACGTTCGCCAGAGTCAACAGCTGAATTGGCAGTAGAGCCCAGTCTAGATTCTGGCCTACAAAACTATGTTGTTTTCCATATAAAGAGCTGCATCCTCAATTTCTCTTCATTTAAATAGATAATTGAATATATTTTCATCCTCTATACCTGACATTTTTTGTATATATATATATATATATCTTTGTTTTTAGAAGTTTAATGCCACAGTGGTGAAATATCAGTGCCCACCTTTTACCCTCTCTGCTTTCAGAGACTTCACTCTGGCTCATAGCCACCTCTATTCCTGACTTCTCCATGCTTTCTTTTCATGGATCCTGCATTTTTCTTTTTCAACCTTATATCAGTTGTGGAATTATTTTCACCGTTTTTTCTCAGCCACAAGGAGACAACTATTGTACTATTTTTTTGATTGTTAGAGAAGAGGTGCTACAAACTAGAAGGAATGCTGGATTTGGAGTCATATGATATTTCTGAATTTGTCACTTTAGATAAAGACTTTATCTTCCTCCCTATTTCTTGAAATATCATTAAGAAAATAATCATAACTCTCCCACCTAGCAAAAAGAATTGATAGAACTTACCCTATTTGAATAAGTATCAAATGGCGGGAATGTGCACATTGTAAATTGGTAAATGGTTATTGATTTTTTGAAAGTGATGCATAGTATTAGTCAATTTGAATTGATTAGTATAATCATAATATTCCTTTCCCTCCCTTTCTTTGCACTGCTTCAATGCTGGTATCATTCACTGATCCTTCCTCTGCCCCTCCAGCCTAAGAAATCTTCCAAGGTCTATGGGAAATTCTGTCTTTTCCATAAAGCTCTCTTAGGAATTCCAATCAACTTGACCTTTTCAATAGCTGACTACCAAATAAAATTTATGACACACATATGGGTTAATTTTCTAAAATAATTTATCATTTAAAAATACTTTGTTGAGCACTTCAGAATACAGTTTTGAGAATATAGCTTTTTTTACTGAAAAATTGTGAAGTCGAAAGGGCAGCACTCTCTGTCTCGAGATAAAAGCGTCTTCCCAGGTAGGTGAGAATAACCTCAGGAATCTTGGGTGTTGCCCGTTATCCCAGGTAAATTTTAAAAAGCCCTCATTTTACTTACATAAGGATCCTGATTTGGAAAATATATGTTCATTCTATCAGTGGGTCAGTTTCACATGGTGGTTATAGCATCAGTGGAGAACACTCACCATTAGTCACCACGTTTGCTGGGAACTGGATCTGGACCCTACAGTGATGCTATAAGCACCAGCTTGTCAAGAGGCGGGAGCACCTGGGTGGGTGAAAGCAGCTCAATGAGTACTGTAAAGCTATATGTGCACGCACACGGAAGGAGGAAGATGTATATGCTTTGTGCCCTCATATATTCCTTCATATATGTGCCCTTCATATTCCATGTAAATGGAATATGAAGCAGCCCTCGTTAAGGTGAGAAAAGGGATGGCTGAATAGTCGGAGTAATTTTTGTAAGCGTACTTGGTGGACTAGATATAAACCTCTCCTTCATTGTACATAATTCTTGCATCATCCTATGCCCTTCACCTCATGGCTAAGAGGGTTTCAGGAAATAAAGCTATATAATCCATTTCAGGTGCCATTTTTGGCAGTAGCTTGAAGGTCTCTTGATAATTCTGTTCACAGCCTTTGTAAGGCAGTACTTTTTGTTGTCTGTTGAAAAATTAACTCAGTGTTTTATACTTAAAAAAATGAATTTTAAATGAGTGATTACACATATGAGTTAGTTATTTAATATTTCTCTCACTTCTTTTGGGCTCCCAAAATCACAGTGTCATAGGGTCTCTGGTTTCAAAACTATTCCATGAATTATGACATTTCACTCTGCCCCCAGTACATGGCCTTTATTCAGTTCCAGCTCCTGAATCTCTGCTATGGACAGAGATCAGAGAGAACAAGCTTCAGAGGCATCTGCAAGTGGTTTGATGGTATAGGCAGATGGTCTCTACTTTGGGAAGGCTTCCGTGATCTCTCTAGGCTTTGCTTATGTATCTTTGTCTATCAGCTAAGATGGTTTTAGCTATAGGAAAGAGAAAACACAATTATAATTAGCTTTAAAAGAAAAGTTGATAGTAAGCAGGCTATAATTGTATACTGTTTCCCATATGTGACAGTACATTCCACAGGGGTAAGGATTGGTTTATCCATCTGGTAAATCTCACATACAATAAGTGATCTTTCAAATAAGCAAATAAATACAGGATGCAATCTTGTCATGCAAATGGTCAATATGTCTTCAGGAAACATCAAGCTATAGTGTCTGTACTGTTCTGTAGGCTTTAGGAAGTCTGCAAGTTCTTCTATAAATAAGCCTCCTCATAGATCATGAAAGAATAAGGCAAACCTGATCTTTCTATCTCTTGCTTTTCTTAACTTTTATTAAATTTCACCATAGTATTTCTGCATTATGTGTGTTGCCTTCAGTAATATATGCAAGAAAAAAAAGTTTTTTTAAATAAATATATTCAGGTGTATGTGTTGAAGAAGACTGTTCTTTTTTGTTGGTCTATTGTTCCTAAACTGGGAATAAGACTGTTTCATTATTTTATTATATATTTAGTTGAAGAAATGATATCTACTTAGAGCTTACAAAAGGAAGTCTAGTGTAGGAACAAAGTTCCTCACTAGAAACTAATTAATTTCATTCATATGATGTTAAAATAAAATAACATCTCTGAAAGACAGCTTAAGGTAATTTATTTTCCTATTTTGAAACAAATGAATTCATCTTGACAGCTAATTTCCAAATGTATTTTTTTAAAAATAAAGTTTAGTTTTTATGAAAAGAATGCACTAAAATCAGGGGGAAATCAGAGCAATATATGTAGGTCATCTACATCTAGAAAATTAAAGATGTACTATTCTAAGAAAAAATATGTTTTAGTTTCATTTGAGGAAGAAAATAGAGCTTTTTTTATTATAGGTATATAAAAATATCATAGAATAGAAATAGAAAATGCATGTAAGTACCCGAAGAAGTTGATTAAAATATTCTATTTAGACACAGATATAGATATGGATATTGACTTAAGGGAGATATATCCATCAGTCTAGGGCAGGTTTCACAACATTGGCACTATAGATATTTTGGGCTAGATAATTCTTTCAGAGAGTTGTCCTATCCACTGTATAGTTGTCAACAGCAACCCTGGCCTCTACTCACTAGATGCTGGTAGCATCCTCAATGTGACAATCAAAAATGTTCTCAAACTTTGCCAAATACCCCAAGGAAAAATTCACCCCCACTGAGAAATGCTACTGTAGGGCAGCACTGTGATAAAACTTTGCATCTTCAAATATAACAAGCTAAAAAAGTAGGTTTGATAAGGCTGGTAGTTTTGAATTAAGTGATTGGTGCTGGAACCCTGTGCTATTGGAGTTGAGGTACAGTGTTTATTTGTTGTTGTATATCATCCTTGTTCTCTGTTCTGTAAAACCATTTGTCAGGTCTTTCTCCTGCACTACTTTAATAGAAAAAAGAAAAAAAAATCACTAATCCAGCAAATACTCAGCAAGCCAGTAACTGCATCAATTATCATTATGTTTTTTAATCTAAAGTAAGTCCATTTCCTAATGAACTTAGTTGTCTAGAAGTGGAAAAGCAAATGAGCAACTGGAATATTAAAACAGAAGAATGTATGAAGCAGTTGAACTCAGAGGAGTTAAGCAAATTTTCATAGAAGGGTCAGGGAAGTTTTTCCAGAGAGTATGATATTTGAACTGGATTTTAAAAGAAAATAAAATTCTAGAAGATGAAACAAACTGTGAAACATACTGTGCATACATGTGAATTCCAAATAATTGATACGACTATAGCAAGGAAATATCAAGAGTGGTTGATATGGAAGCTAGAATGGAAAACAAAGCTACACTGTGTGAGGTGCATATCACACACCAAGATATCTAGTCCCTTCTCTTTTGGTTTTAAACAGTTCAGTGATATAATTAGAACCATAATTTATAAGTGCTACTATGGACATGTATGCCATTTAAATATAAAGTGAGGAAGACTGAAGACAAAGAAAACTAATATTAAATTATGAGAGAAATGTTACAATAAATCAATAGAGATAAAGAATAGTAAAACATGCAGGTTGTGTTAAAGAGTTATAAAAAGGGTGAGGAAGTTGGGGTTCCTATGGCCAAAATCCTCACTGAACTTAAGCCACCTGATGATGTAACTGGCTTGTTGCTAGGCTACCGCTTCCACACCTTTAGGCAATAAGCTATTATTGCGCTATATAGAGAGCTTGGAGATGCTAGTGCTCTACCTACTGCCGGGAGAACAAGACAGGTAATAAACCCTTTCACCCCAAAGAAACACTCTACTGTTATTTCTTTGGTCACACTGAATCCATAGCGAACTTGCTGGGGTCTGAAACCCATTGGCAAGACAGTAAGATTCTTTTCAGAGATAAATCAAGAAGGCAGATGCAAAGGGTTCAGACAAAATGACTTTCATGTTTTGCAACAGGTCAACTGGAGCATCTTGACGCTATTAAGCAAAGGTTGTACATACAAAGAGGAAAGATTTCGCGGGTGATTAACAAATTCTGACATTTGTATATCAAATGTCCTATGGAATATCTGTAAAGTAATGCTCTGTTTGTGGAAAATAATTGTAATGCTCATCAGAGATGCCAGAATATGAAATTACAAATGTGAAGATAGGGTGCCCAGTTATTGTAGAATCACAAGGAAGAAGTTCAAGTTTAGAACACTAGAAAAACTCCAGCATTTAAATGGAGGGCATGTCAACAGGAATCTGAAAAGAATGGTGTGGATAAAGTGAAGGTTCCTGTGGCCAAGATTCTCACCTGGCCCTGGTTAGCTAGCTCACTACACCTGTGTGGGCAATACATTGCTGTTGACTCTATATAAAGAGCTCCACCCAGTGCTCTGGGTGACACGGCTACAGGAGAGCAGAGACTGGAGTGGTGCCGCTGCTGATGACAGAAACTGAGATGGTTGTGGGGATGGAGAGGCCCAGAGGCAGAGACCAGCTTGCTGCATGCAGACTCGCTCTGAGTGGACGGGACTCTTGTGCCTGACTGGGAATAAAGTTTGATATAAACCCTTTCACCCCAAATACATTCCACCATCATTTTTTCTGTCTCACTGAATCCATAGTGAACTTATCTGGGGCTGAAACCCATCAGCAAGACAAATGGCAAGAATATTTCAGAGTGGTAAAAGAACCAGAAAAGACTTTTCACAGAAAGTATGGTAGGAGACCATTTCAATGAGGAAATAAAAAAGAAAAAATTGTTTGAGCTCCATGCTTCACGTGCCGCAGATGCATGAAACAATTTGAGGGTGAAAGAGTATCTTCTGAATGTGTTAGTTGAAGTCTTTGGTGATCTTAGTGTAACAGTAACAGTGGAAAAATTAGAGGTGAATCAAGCTGCTTGAGAATATAGGAAAAGGACTGATAAATCAATGAGGATGAAAGCGCAACATAGGGAATATAGACAATAATAACATAACATATGTGTATAACAGACAAACTACACATCATGGTGACCATCTAATCATATACAAAATTGTTCAATCACTACGTTATGCAACTGAAACCAATATATTGTGTATCAACTATACTTCAATTAAAAAAAAAAGAAGAAGGGAATGTGGTAGGCAGAATAGAGGCCACCCAAAAATGTCCACGTTGTTATACCCGGAACCTGTAAAAATGTTCAGCTACACAGCAAGGGAAGATTAAAGTTTAAGATTTAATTAAATTAACTCTTGAGCAGACCTTAAAGTAGGGTGAATAGCCTGGGTCATCCAGGTGTGTATAATATAATGAATGATAAGGGTCCTTAAAAGTGAGAGGGGGAGAAAGAAGGAGGTCAGAATCAGGAGACAGAACCACCGAGGAATGATCAAGGAGGTGCAGCACCGACAATGGAGGTGAGGTGCTACAAACCAGGGGGTGTGGGTGGCCTCTAGAAGCTGGAAAAAGCAAGGAGATGGATTTCCTCCATCTCCTTATTTTGCCAGTAGTTCAGTGAAACCTGTGTTGGACTTTTAACCTACATAACTTTAAAGTATTAAATTTGTGTTGTTTTAAACCACCATGTTTGTGATAATTGCTTTTAGCAACAATAGATGCATGAAACTTAGCAGAAAGAAATCACACTTTTCGCCTTGAGATATTTATTCATTTAACAAATATCTACTGAACTGTTCTATCATTGGAGATGTAATTGTTAATGAAATTAACAAAAATCTCTCCAACAAAGTACGTCATATTCAATAAACAAATTAGAAGAGTATGTGGTATGGTAAGTGTTAATAAGCGCTATGAAAAAACAAAAAAAAAGCAGGCAAATGGGACTAGTTATAATGGGGAAAAGCATTGTGGTTTTTAAGTGAAGTTTGCTAAGTCTTCATTGAAAAATGGACATTTGAATAAAGATGTGAAGCAACAAAGCAATATAAAATGTGTGTGTTTGAGATAAGAACAAACCAGGAAGAGGAAACCATAAGCCCAGTAGGAAAATCATGACTGGCTTGAGGGACAGCTAGAATGGGATCAGTAGTATGAGCTGAGCAACAGGTGGGAGAGGTTTTACCAATTGTAATGACTTTGGATTTTACTCTGAGAGTGAAATCCATTGCATTGTTCTAAGTAGAGGACTTGATTTGACTTTCATTTTAAAGGATGGCTCTGGATGTAGATTTAAAATAGACTGTCAGGAGATACAGGTAAAAGATAATTGTGGCTTGGAGCTCTATTTTAGTAATGGTCATAGGAGAAGTATTGGATCTTGGGGAAAAAATTGGACATAGAACCTCCTGGATTGGATCTGGAACAGAGAAATAGAAGGATTGAGGATGGCCCACAAATCATGTTTAATTTAGGACATCTGTGCTAACACTCCATCTGGGGTAAGATGGGAAAACAATGGGGGGAGATCTTACATAGAATCAGGTTGTGTCAATAATAATCATAAAGCTCATTTGGTAATTATAACAACCTGTGTTCATATTTAGAATCATTACCCTCATTTTGCAAATGGAAAATATGAGAACAAGGGAGGTTAATTGACTTGCTCAAAGCCATCATTGAGTAGACTCCATGGTGCAGCCAGTAAACCTGTTTCACACAGCAGTGATCATGCTTAACAGTGCCTGTTTTGTAACCTTACCATCAATCTTGCCATTTTGGAGAGCAAGTACCACACTAAAAATAAAATGAAGAAAAAATATTTTTAGGTAAAAGTTATATTGAGACTCTCTTCAACTCTGTGTCTATATACCAAGTATTAGAGCTACAGGAGGTGTCAAAAGATTGAGAAATCGTTAATGTACTTCCACTTCAGATAGATTTACATGAAAATATTTTCCAGCATATGAGAATACATTACTTTCAATATGCCTTCAGTAGAAAGGAATCATAAGCCTCCCAATATTTATCAAAATTTTAAGCTGCACTATTCCAGTGTATAATTTAACTATTAACTATTAAATATTTTATAGTTTGGTGAAATCTGAGATTGGAATCTTTGCTATGAAAAATATTATGTTTTCTATGAAAAAGTAAATTTTAACATGATGGCATCTTTGGCCTGTGTTTGAAACTATCATGATGACTTCAGGTGTCTGTCATGCCAATGGGCTTTGGCCCTGGGAAAGGCCACTGTGGATCCAATGCGACCAACGAAATTGACAGCAAAACGTTTACTTTGGGGTGAAAGGGTTTATTACCCGGCTTGTTCTCCCGGTAGGTTGAGCGCTAGCGTCTCTACCTCCGCCCAGGGCACTGGGCCGAGCTCTCTATATAGTGCGATAATAGCTTATTGCCTAAAGGTGTGGAAGCGGCAGCCTAGCAACACCAGTTACATCATCAGGTGGTTTAAATTCAGTGAGGATCCTGGCTGTAGGAACCCCAACTTCCCCACAGGGTCTGAACAAAACTATTATCTTCTTCTAGGACGCTTCAGTGTTTAGGGTACATGGAAATTTGACTTAATTAAAGAGAAAATTGGAGAAAGGTATAGAATAAAAGTAGAATTGGGAGAGAAATGAGTCCAAAATGAGACAATTTCTGAGGTATTTATGAAAGGACACTTCCAATTTGTAGATCAGGAAATCTTGTTCTTAAGTTTTAGGATGATTTTCTTAGGAAAGATTCTTTGCTATTCTGAGCATTGTTGGCTTTTCTTGACAAAAGCATTTATTATAAGTGGTATACATTATTTCTTCATGGTACACTTCATTGCTTGGTGAATTTATTATCACTGTATTTTATTAAGATGGATTTTACAAACACAAATAACAGAAATGCTGTTCAACTAATTTAAATTAAACTTAAAAAATAACCACTGAAAGTATTTTAGAGTTTTAAATTTTCAAATAGTAGTCTGAACCTTTTATTATATGTAGAATTAAATGGTTAAAAGGTAATTTTAAAGTCCAAGAAATTAATTGGCATATACCTCATTTAACTTTGTTAGAATTTCTGCATTTGCAAAAGTTCATATAGTTTTTTTTCTAATTGAAGTATCATTGATATACAATCTTATATTGGCTTCAAATATACAACACAGTGGTTCAACAGTTACACATATTATTAAATCCTCACCCCCTATAGTGCAATTACTATCTGTCAACACAGAAAGATATTACAGAATCATTGACTATATTCTGCAGTCTGTCGGCCATATTTTTCTTCTTTGGAGAAATGTCTGTTCAGGTTCTCTGCCCATCATAGGTATTAAGTGTATTGGTTTTTATGTATGGTAGGTATTATGTATGTGTGTTCATATATATATATATATGTGTGTGTGTGTGTATACATGTAAAACTTTCCTGGAGCCTACTTGGAATTTTTTGACTTGTAACTTCATGAGGACAATAAACAAAATAGTATGTCATGTCACTCTTAGTGGTGGTTTCAGGATTGGACATATTTATCAAGGTTTAAGAAATCTTGGTAGTTTATGCATCACTACAAATTTAATGAAAAAGAAACTCCACTTGGTCTTGAATCCCCAAAGGCTACAAGGTGCAAAACTCTACCCTGTGTTCACATATTGTTGGATACTGTTTTGTGAAAAACTTAAATTTGAAATAGATGGGGAACTATTCATTTCCCTTAGTGTATATTTTAAATATACTTCCCAAAGCACTGTACATTTTTCCATCTACAATTATTTTCTTATATTCTTGTTGACACCTAATAAATAAATAAAGCAGATACCTGGCATTGGGTAGAGTACATTGCAGGATTAAATGAACTGAAGATTAATCCACAAATGAATAAATGGAAATTGAATATATAAGTGTTGAAGCAACACCTCATTGGAGACTAGTATAGATTTAGAGAGAACCATGGACACTGGAAATCTATTTGCAGAATGAAATTTTAAAGTCCAAGTTACCAATTCTTTCAATTAAAAAAAAATCATAATTGACAGCAACAAAACTTTTACAGAATGTCCTAAGCCTTGTCTAAGTGCATGTATGTGCACATCAAGATATGTACTGTCTGTCAACATAAACAGGTATGTCTATGTCTAGGTATCTGTGTGTATACAATACATATCATGACTTTACAACCCTATACAATAAATGTTACTGTTATTCTCTTACAGATGAGGTAAAGTAAACTTTTAAATTTTTTTACAAATGAGTAAAGAAATTTTAGAGTAAATTCAAGTCACACAACTAATGTAGGGAGAATTCAAACATAGACTTCTTTCAAAATCTAACCATCATGCATACTACCCCTCCTATATTTATAGCAGAAAGTTCATCTTAGAAATCTAAATCTTTTGGTTCCAGTCTAGCTACCACATACTTTTCTTGAATCCACATATCCACATCACAAACAAGCAATAAAATCCAGACCAAATGAGATTTCAAATTCACCAGCAAATGATTCCATTCTACCGACTGAAGTTTACATCAGAATCTTATTGAAAACTTTTGATTTTGGACATTTATTTATTCAACAGATTCTATTGAGTGGCTATTATGTACTGAGAACTGAGTTTATTTCTCAGAAATGGAGTTTAAAAAAATGATACCACATTTAAAAGAGGTTATTTCTCAGGGAGAAAATAGGTATGTAAATGACTAATGAAAATGTCATAAACATTTCTAAAAAGCTACTATGCACAAATGACAATGAAAATTGAAGACAGTGAGCAGACTAGTCAACCACGGTGTTGGAAAATACTTCAAATAGGAAATAGTTTTGAGACTTGAAAAGTAAGTAACATTTTCCTTGGCTGTGAAGCTGTTAACAATATGGATTATTGTGAAGTTTATACAAATATATATATATTTATTATACATACACACATATATATACACACACACATAATAACATGTACCTCCAGAATATTTGATATGTGTATATAAATAGTTATGCTAAGTCCTGAGAGAATATACTGTATTCATTTGCTAAGTCAAAAAATATGGACAGAAATAGCTGTTGGGATTAGAAACATGGGGTGTGTTCATATCATAAAGTGTCTTAGGTGCCATATAGAGGGTGCTTGGACTTTTACCCTGTATAATATGAAATTGAAAAAGAAAATTTGTAGAAAAGTGGTAATAATTGACATATCTAAATATTATGGACATGACTGTGGTGGCATTATGTTTCTGTGCTCACATTAAAGTAAGTCTATTTAATTGAGCACATAAAAATATAGGTCTATTTCTATTATGTAGTTAACACATTAAAGATTACTCATGTTGTTAAGTAATATACACCAAGAAATTTTTCATCATTATCAGACTAAATTGTCGAGAATGTATTAGATAGGTAGAAATAATTATCTTATTTGCTCAGGCAGGAATGATATATCAATTTTCTTCCACCCCTATTAAAGTAGATATCATCATTTCATACCGTTCTTCTCATTACTCTTCCAAACTTACCCTTACATCAGGCCTTTAGGCCCAGGAAAGTTGGGCATAATTATATGCATAAAATACTCAATTTTTTACAATTTTACTTAGCTTCTGAATGTCACAAAGCAATAAATATCCCACCCACCATTTCTTCTCCTCTTCTCTATGTACCTGAATATTTGCCTTACTAACAACGAAAAAGTCTGGCTTCACACCAAACCCTGGAGAATAGAGTAGGATGTGTGCAGGATTTATATTGATTTGATTCCAATTCTTTGAGATTTATTGAGACATGCTTCATGTCTTAGGGTGAGATCAATTTGTATGTATGGCAAGAAAATGTATTTTCCAAATTTATCTGCAATGTTCTATTTATGGCAGATCAAAACTGTTAATTGTTAAAATGCTCTAATGCTTATTGATTATCTGTCTCATAGATTTAGCAATTATCATGGGAGGTGTGATAAAATATTACCCTGTAACAGATTTGTCAAGTTTTAAGTAGTTTTAAAAAATTTTTTTGCTTGATATATTTTGAAGATACTCTATTAAGGTTCATCCATGTTTAAAATTCTGTCTTCCTGGTAAATGATTGTCATTATGTAGTGATCCTTCTAATTTCTGATAGTTTTTCTTTTCTATTATACCATCATATATATAGCAATATAAACCATAAACCATTACATTTTACATAATTCTTTTTTTTTTTTTACTTTCACAGCCCTGGACTTTCAGCTTTATTTTTTCAGGTGTGTCTCATGTAACCAGGATGTTTTTAAACCAGTATTATGAACATTTTCTTTTAACTAAAACGTGTATTCCATTTACATTTATTTTTACTACCCTACTGCCTGATTTCTATTTGTCCATATCTTCCCCTCCTTTCATGACATTTTTTAGACTATATTTTTAACTTTCTTTTTGTCATCTTTTTTCCTATATTTGTTTGTAATTTGCATATACTATGGCTATCATGACCATTGTTGCTATTGCTACTTGAACAAACATACTTAAATTCTAAAGATATTTGGTGTCTCTACTTCCTTTCTTGACAATAAAAGGATCTTGGAATGTTTAACTCCTACTAAGACCTTCCCTGCTTATATTATTTTGCTGTTCAGTATATTAATTATACATTATTTTTTACCCGATCACCCCAAATTGGGCCTTTTAAATTTTTATAGTGGCAATTGGTTTAGATTTGCTCATTTACCATTTATTTTTATCCGTCCCTGCTTTTAGTGACTCAGTCCACATGAAGGAATCACCTTCCTTCTGCTTGAAATACCTTTTTTTAGAATTTCTGTTAGTGACCATTTGTTGATGTTAATCTTTCTTGTCTAAAGTTGTCTGCAAATATGTATATTTCACCCTTATTTTTAGGGGATAATTTTTCTAAGTTTAAAGGTAGACTTTGCCAGAAATTTTCTTTTGTCTCTTTAAAAATGTAATTCTACTGTTTTCTTTTCTTGTTTATGTAGAGAACTTTTAAATCTATTTGTCATTCTTTTGTAATTAATTTATCTTTTAATGGCTGCATTTCAAATCATCTCATATCTTTAGTGTTTTGATATTTCACCATATGGGAAATTATGTGAGACGATGTCTTTTCCTTTTATCTCACTTGGAATACAGTAGATTTCCTAAATCTGAGCATTGGTATACTCACCAATTCTGGAGAATTTTCAGCCATTACCTCTTAATATAGTGTTTCTCCTATTACCTCTACTTTCTCTTTCTGAAACTCTGATTAGGCATATAGTATAACGCCTCACTCTAACTCCTACATCCTGGGCAGCTTGGCCTAACTAAGGAACCCCTTTAAAAGCAGGTCTTACATTCTGAGATGGAAGAAATCAGAGTGAGTAGAAGCAGCAAAGATACTTCCTTTTGGCCTTGAAGAAGCAAACTGCCATGTTTGGAGAGGACCACCTGACAGGCAACAACAGGAGCTAAGGGTCTCAGTCCTATAATGACAAGAAACTGGATTCTCCCCAACACCCACTGTGCTCCAAAAAAGACCCTGGTCCTCAGGTCACAACCTGAATCTATACCTTGGTTAACTGATCGAGGATGGGTTAAGCCATGCCCAGACTGCTGACGCACAGACACAGTGAAATAATCCATTTGTGAGCTTTGTGTTGTGTTCCTGGTAATTGTTCTATAGCAATAGAAGACCAATGCACACAATCAATGAAGTAATCAGTAAGGTATTCAATTGATTCAAAGGTAATTCAAATAACACATGTATATAAGCAATCAGGAATGCTGCAATGAGTTTGCAAATAGATGCAAAACTGGTCAATATCACCTGTGCAATGATTAAGTTCACCAAGTAAGTCATTTGCATCTTATAGACAAGTTATCATTGACATGTCTGTCAGTTTTGTTTTGTTTTTTCCTGCACTTACACAGTTGTAGAATTCAGAGACAATATTACACAGAATCATATAACCCAGAAGGACACTCAGTAGTCATTTTTGTTCATTTAAAAGTTGTTTTTTTTTTAAATTCTTCCTAACCAAACAAAATTTAAGTGTGTGATATTTGATCTATGTACTTCAGATATTATTTAAATGCTACAGAATTATTAATTAATTATATATTTCAGGGCATTACGTAGAAGGTGGAAATATTATTAAAGACAGGACAAATGAGTAGTAGCTGTTTGAAGATCTACTAGGAGTACTTATAAACAAGAATATTCAGAAAGTACCACCAACACTTCTCACAAAGCAAGACCTGTATTACCACACCGTGCAGTGATGCTCGACCATACAGGCAAAATAGCTCCCAAAATGTATTCGGTTGATTATCTATTGCTTGGACCTTCTATTTAAGAAGCTCAAATACCTTGCAGTGAAAAGAAAATAGAGAAATGTAGTTTGCATGGAAAGAGATAGCCAAACTCTGCTTAGAGAGTATTTGCCCTTAAATGTCAAATGCTAATAACTGACCCAACAATCGTTGCAAAAATAGCTCACACTACCTAGACATGTCTCTGAGTATCATCTAAAAGTCACGTTCTAGTTTTAAAGTTGAAAAGGGTTTTAAGTTTAAGAATTGCTTACTTTCTCAAGAAATCTCTTCGTTTTCTTGAGGATTTTTTGTTCAAACAGTTGATTTCTCTGCTACAATACAGCTGCTCAGTGCTTTGTTTTGTTTGATTTTTTAATGATGAAATTCACTCCGAAAGGTATATAGCTTTCAGGAAGTGTGTGGGAAGATTGTATTTTTGCATGTTCTGCAACTGGGCAAGAAAACATTGCAATGTGGGATATATGCCATCGCATACTTCCTCTTATGTTTTCCTTCAATTTAAGCCAAAAGGAAGCTTACAACTAGCAGTAGGCTATTTTCTGCTTAGATTGAGGAATACAAAGAGCTTCTGCCAGAATCTGGATATAGGAACTTTTTCTAAGATACAGGTAAAAGCTGCATGTAGACTGATAAATCCAAGAGGCTAATTAAGAGTTACTTGTGTCATTTACTAGGAGCAGGCAATACATTTTTAATTTAAAACTCCTTATTCTAGCTCTATTTCAGATTCAAATAATATTCTAACAATCAAAATTCTACTGGGCTTCTGAAGATTTCTGAGGTTCAGTGATGGAGCCATACGAGATAAAGTCAGGATCATTGTTGATGTGTAATAGTGACTGCCTTTTTAATCTGAGAAACTGCTTATACAGTTTTGCATACTGACTTTCTACTTAGATTTCATTTCAAAAACTGGATCTGCTACAAAACTGTTGAAAATAATTAAAATAGACTGTATTAGTTTTCTATTGCTAGGCAATAAATTACCAAAAATTACCAGCTTAAACCAACACCCATTTATTATCACATATTTGTGTAGGTCAAATATTTAGGTGGGTTCCTGCTTAGGATATCACAAGGTTGAAATCAAGGCATCAGCCAGCTGGGTTTTTAACTATGAACTCTGCAGAAGAATCTTCTCCCATGTTCACTCAAGTTGCTGGTCAAATGCAGCACCTTGTGTCTGGGAGCAGGGGTGGAGGTGAGGCTGAGGTCTTTTTTAATTTGCCAGCTCTTAGACAGCAGGGCCTTCTGCCACCTTCCGCAGGCTGCTATCATTCTTTATCCCATGGCCCCTTTCAGAGCCAGAGAAGAGGAGTCAAATTTCTCTTATGCTTGGAATCTCTGACTTCTCCCCCTTCTGCTACCAGCCACAGAAAACTCTCTGCTCTTAAAGGGTTTGTGGACTAAATTAGGCTCACCTAGATTATCTCCCTATTTTAAGGCCAAATGGCCATATAACATAATCATGGAAGTATTATGCCATCATATTCAACCTCTAGAATTACGAGAAGAAATCTTAGGAATATCTTAGGATTCTACCTAACACACTGAGTAATGATTTTAGTTGAAATTGTATCAAGGGCAGATATAATGGGAGTTATTTAATATACAATCACCCTAAATATCTAGGGATTCTTTTAAGTGGCTCTTGAGATAGTATCCTCATGATTAAGTATTGCTAATAAAACATGCTCTGATGCATTTTATGTAAGTAAAAGGCATGAAGGAAAAAAAAATGAAAAAATAATTGGGTACCACTGCGTTAAGGAAAATTCTTAGATTAAGACAAAAATATGTGACTGGTTTTGATAAAGTTCAAGTTCTTTGTGTTAAGAGAGAAAGTACTCATATCAATATTTATATTTCTTTTAAAACTTAGGTTTATATCACCAAATATAATTAATCTGACTATTTTAATTAATATAACTAGAGTACAAAATAAATACTTGTTTGATGATTTTTTTAACACTTCATTATTTTTCTAGGGAGCCAAACTCTTGTTGGGCCCCAAACTCCAGAATTACCCTGCAGAGCCTTAGTAATGGTTTCTCGCTCACTTGTTCCAGGAGTATGTGTAGGAGCTGAGAAATTCAGCCTCAGTATTCCAACCTTTGTCAACCTGAAAAAATTTCACAGTGCTTAAAATGTAGGACTAAGCACATGAAGACTATTTCTTTATCTAATCACATTCCTTAAAGTAAAATGGAATAGTATGTTTTTAATCTGCTTTTTTTATTCAGGAACTTTTTATAACCATCAGACAAAATACTTAATGCTATACCTAAGTTAAAAAGAAATTTGATTTTGTTTGTTGTTTTGTTTATTTCCTTTTACAACATTAGAAATGGTGCTTACAGTGCCAAATAAAAGCCAGTTGTTGCGATAGCACATTAAGGAAGATGAGAAAATGAGACTGGGTAGGGCAAACAATCTATAAGAATTAGGTCATGTTGTTTGATGTGTAAATTAACTGCTTTAAAAAAAATAGTTGAATAAGTACAATGGAACCTGAAAAAAGAAAGTATATTTGAGGGGAAAAAAAATAATGCTTAGACTGTATTTTCTCAAGTGCTCTTTAAAAGTACCAGGAAGAAGTTCAAGGTCAAAATGTGCTATCAATTTTGAATTAGTTCAGTATGTATAGGTCTTATAGAAAATATATCTTTATCTGTATCAGTACATATTCTGATTAGCTGTTTTGATGCATAGAACTCTTAGTGAGATTTTGGAAATGTCTACTGCCAATTCATTGATAGAAATATTCTGAGTGCCTTAGTGTGTCTTGAGATAGAATGACTACCGTGTGCATAGGGAAAAAGTTGAATGACTGCTCCCATAAAGAAGGATATGAGAGACTGCAACAATGATAGTGAGTCTCCTCTTCCATCCAGAGATTGGCCTTAGCCAGTGGGAGATTGGCAATTGTGAAGCATACATTAACTTGAAGAGCATTTACACTTGGTGCTTTTGGAACATTTTGTCATCATGTAAATGAGGACCAGGTGAGACTACTGTAGGACACTACTCTATGGCCCAGTGGTCCTCGTGTCATCCAGACAACCTCCTGAAACAGATCTGTTGAGCTAACTAGAGGCTGACCGCAGATGAATGAGTGAGGCCAGCTCAGGCCAGCAAAGGATTACTAGTGAGTGCAACCCAAATGAACTTAGAATCAGGAGTTCAATAAATGGTTAACTTCAAGGCATTAGGTTTTTGAGTAACTTGTTCCCTGGCAAAAACTGATACAATGCTTGAGTTTGCCAGTGTGTGTCTCCTGGGGGTATAGAAAGATTAAGGGAGGCATCAGACTATCCAGACAATGATAAAGTGAAGGATTATAGACAAACTGCTGACTAAACTTTTAGTGGTGATCTCTCATCTAGAGGAATTCTGAGAAGTTGAATTTAAAGTAAACTTAACTTCCTCCCAGAATGAAGTAATCATAGTTTCTCAATATATACTTTCCTTTGCAACTCTCCTTTGAATACATGAACTGGACCCTATTTTTTTCTTGTGCATTGACTATTGATTGAGCAAAGGAAACTTGAAAACTAGTAATTGGCTTGTTTTTATAGCTACAAAGAGGAAATTCATAGTATGTCTAACTGTTGAAAGCAGTCATTTACCTCGCCAAGACTGGGAGTGGGCATCCTCACACCCAGTGAATAAGGGAGAATGTCTTCAGACCACGGTTTTTTAAGTTAACAGTAAGCATGTCTCAAGTATATATAAAGGAGCATACATATGCACATATGTATGTGTTTTTCTCTCCTGGGTAAAGTTGAGCTCATTTATCAATAGCATACTTCCCAGCATTAATCTGGACTTTAAATTAAGCCTCAGCTTAATCACCATGTTAATTTCAACAGGTCATGATTATTATACCTTATGCTAACCTACACTAACCTACTCTTTGTAATGACTTCCTTTTTTTTTTCTTCATTGCACAATTTGAGATGTTGACTTTAATCAACAAAATCAAATCTTTGTGTTAGTTTATGTCTTAGTTACCTAGGAGGTCATCTCTCTCCTCATCAGCCCTTAGACAATCAATGGAATGGCCAACTAGCATTGGCTACCAGTTCCCAGGTTTGACATAAATTTCTAATTTCATAGAAGTATCTGGAGTATTAATTTAGTGAAGTAGCGAAGTTCTTACCAGTGGCATTACTTGATCATGTGCAGCCTTTGCTAGACATTAGGAATTCTCAGGATTTAAAAAAATACTTATGCCTGAGTCACACCCTCAGAAATTCTAAGGTCTGGGATGGGACCCAGTTATAGGCATTTTAAAAATCCCCCCATTTGGTTTTAATATGCAGTCAAGTTGAAAACCACTGAGCTATAAAAATAAATGGCCTCTATTATCTCCTTTTGAACATAATATAATAGAAGCAGTACTCTCTCTCAAGTCAGGGGAAAAGCAGAATAGGAGGGAAAAAAATCTTTCATACCTCTCCTGATTATTAATAATCCCCATTGAAGCCACAGAAGCAATCCCTGGACAACTTCTGAAAGTCCAACTGGCAAAGTCAGAAAGAATATTTTGTGAGCTGACTTTTCCTTGCTACAGTGAACTTTAGTCTATGTTAAATAATAAGTATAAAATACTATGCACTCACTCTTTATGCTTTATATACATTTCTCTCAATCTTCACAGCAGTGTAAATGATGTCTTTTACTGTGATGAACAAAGCTAACAAGTTAGATAATGGGTGATTTTGTTTTATAATTTACTATAGTGTGTGTGCATGAGTGTGAGTTTTAATCTGAAATATAGGATACTCATTGTTACTAAGAGAGAATACTTCGGTCAAGGGTATGGTCGGCTACCAATGGAAAGCTCATTTGAAGAATGTTCTCCAGAGATGGCTCTAAAAATTCTAAAAATGCTTCTACTCCCTTGGCTCTGGATAACACTAGAGACTCTTACAAAACAACCTTGGACATACTTCACCTTTGTGTGAGCACTATAAAAGAGTCTAGACAGACTAGGAGTCAGTTGCCTCCAGAATGTGATATGGTTGATTCTGTCAAGGACATATGTCCAGAGTCTTTTTTCCCCTTGTACAGCTTTGTTAAGATACAATTGGCTACAACATATTGAATCTATTGAAAGAGTGTATGTATCACTGGCAAAAATGTCTTTATGCCACTTTGTAGTTACTTCTTCCAGCCCCTCCCAGTATTTTCCACTCCCTCTCACACTACCTGGTCCAAAGGTAACCATTGATCTGCTTCTGTTACTATAGATAAGAATTTTATATAATTTTATGAAAATAAAATCTTAGTATATAGTATTTCTTTTTATGTCTTTCACTCTGATTATTTTGAGATTAATCCATTTTTGCATATATCAGTACTTCATATGTGTTCATTGCTGAATAGTATTCTACTGTATGAATAAACCAAAATGTGTTCACACATTCATCTGTTGATAAATAATGTGGGGTTTTAAAAATCCATTTTAAGGCCATTGAAAATACATACACTAAGAACATTAATGAAAAAAGTCTTCCTGTGGGCAAAATCTGTCATTTCTCTTGGGTAAATACCTAGCAGTAGAACGGTTAGGTCATATGGCAAGTATATGTTTAACTTTTGCCAAAGAGTTTTGCCAAATGTACCATTTTATATTCCTGCCAGCAATGTATGAGATTTTCAGTTGTTCCAAATGCTTGCTAACACTTGATGTTTAGTCTTTTAACTTTTAGTCATCTTATTGAATGTACTAGAAACTCATTGGTGACTTTAGCTTTCATCGTCTAATGAGTAATGTTACATACTATTTCTTGTGATCGTTGACTATAGATTTAATTTTTTTTAATATTTCTTTTTTAAAAAATTGAGATGCAGTTGACCAATAACAATGGACTAGTTTTAGGTGTACAACATGATGATGTTATGTATGTATATATTCTGAATTTATAAAAACCATCACAATAAGTTTAGCTTTCATCACCACACATTGTTACATTTTTTTCTTGTAATGAGAACTTTAAAACCTACTCTTTTAGCAACTTTCAAATATACCAGACAGTATGAATAACTATAGTCACCATGCTGTACATTACCTTCCTTGAGTACTTAGTTATCATAAAACTGGAATTGTGTGCCTTTTGACCACCTTTGCCCATTTTGCCCCCACCACTATTTGTAATGAAGTTATCATTCAAATCTCTGGCCATTTTTAATTGGGTTGTTGGTCTTGTTATCCCACTATGAGTTCTCTATGTATTCTAGATAAAAAAAAAAATCTTTGTCAGATGGGTATTTTGTGCAACTTTCTCTCAATCTGTAGCTTACATTTTCATTTACACAATAGTGTTTTTGTTTTATAAGAAAAAGCTATAACTTTTAGGAAATCCAATTCAACATTTTTTCCTTTAGCATTTGTGATTTTGCTATCTATTTAAGTAATCTTTGCCAAAGATATGGTCACTAAGATTTTATAATAGAAAAATCTATTTAGATTTTTCTTTCAGAAGTTTCCCCTTTAAAAGTACAGTTTAGCTCTTACATTCTGATCTATTATCCACATTGAATCAGGGTTTTGTACTTCTGTGAGGGAAGGTTTGAACTTCATTTTCTTGCATGTGACTATCCAAAGGTTCTGGGACCATTTTTGAAAAGATTATCTATTTCCCATTGCAATACTCTGAAACCTTTTCCAAAAATCAATTTACTTTCTATGTGTGGGTCTACTTCTGGGTTCTTTTTACTGTTCCATTGATATTTTTATCTTTACACCAATAGCGAACTTTCTTCACTGCTGTAACTTTATAAATCTTGAAATCAGAGAAGGTAGGTCTTTCAACTTTGTTTTAATTTTCAACATTTCCTTTGATAATTCTTGCTCTTCCGTATTTCCATACAAACTTTAGAATCAATTTATGTATCAATTTCTACAAAGACTTCTGGGGTTTCAATTGAGATTACATCAGATCTATAAATCAGCTTGCAGGTAATTGACATGCTGTGATGAGAAAACATACATTGTAATATCTGAATCCTTTAAGGTATATTAAGACCTATTTTATGGGCCAAAATATAATCTACCTTGGAAAATGCTTATGTGCACTTTGCAGAGAATGTACGTTCTTTTGTTGAATGTAGAGTTCTATAATTGTCATGATTGGGCATTTGTTGATGGAATATAGCATGCCTAAATAACACTGATTTTTCTGTACACTTGCAATATTAATTACTAAGAGAGGATTGTGGAAGTCTCCAACTGTAACTGGAGATTTGTTTGCATCTACTTTCAGTTCTAACAATTTTTACTTCATGTATTTTGAAGCTCTGTTATTAGGCACCTAAGCTTTTAGGACTGTCAAGTCCCCTTGACAATGATGCTCCTTGATGATCTTATGTTAATTTATCACTATGAAATGAATCTCTTTATCCCTAGTATTCATAGCTTTGAAATCTACTTGGTTTGACATTAATATAAGCAATTGATCTTTTTTTTGTTTTTTTTTAGTATGATACACTTTTACTTTTAACTTAATTCTACTGTTATGCTGAAAGTGATCTTCTTTTTGGCAGAATAGAGTAGGGGCTGGCATTTTATTCAGTATCATAACCTCTGCCTTATAATTGTTTAAATAATTTACATTTAATGTAATTTGTAGGTTTGGGTTTAAATCTTCCATTATCTTCCATTTTGCTACTTGTTCTTATTGGTTGCATCTGTTCTTTATCTCAGCTTTCTCCTTCTGCTTTGCCTTCTACTCTGAGCATTCTTGAGGCCTGAACATGATCATGTTGTGGGCTGAGTCTTGCTACTAAAATATCTTTGCAATGGCTCTGAATGCTTTTGTTATGCAAGCTGCCATTGGAACAACAAAAGGGCAGAGATAAGGGAAGTTATAAAACAGTACAGTTTTGTGACCTATGTGACACCTTATAAATACTAAGATGATTGATAGAATTAAGTCTGAAAATTGCTACTATCATAAACTGTATGAGATGTTAACATGGAAACCTTTAGCTCTCATGATAGCATCATGATATGTAAAAACTTATCATTTCATTAATAACTTACTTAGGTTATTGTCTAACCCCATACACAAAAGTAAACTCAAAATGGATCAAAGACCTGAATGTAAGTCATGAAACCATAAAACCCTTAGAAAAAAACAGGCAAAAATCTCTTGGACATAAACATGAGCAACTTCTTCATGAATGTATCTCCCTGGGCAAGGGAAACAAAAGCAAAAATGAACAAGTGAGATTACCAAACTAAAGAGCTTCTGTGCAGCAAAGAACACCATCAGTAGATCAAAAAGACATCCTAAAGTATAGGAGAATATATTCATAAATGACATATCTGATAAGGTGTTGACATCCAAATTATATAAAGAGCTCATGCACCTCAACAAACAAAAAGCAAATAAGCCAATTAAAAATGGGCAGAGGAGCTAAACAGACACTTCTCCAAAGAAGAAATTCAGATGGCCAACAGGCACATGAAAAGATACTCCACATCCCTAATCATCAGAGAAATGCAAATTAAAACCACACTATCTCCTCACACAAGTAAGGATGGCCAACATCCAAAAGACAGACAACAATAAATGTTAGTGAGGGTGTAGAGAAAGTCCCTCCTATACTGCTGGTAGGAATGTAAACTAGTTCAACCACTGTGGAAAGCAGTATGGAGGTTCCTCAAAAAGCTCAAAATAGAAATACCATTTGACCCAGGAATTCCACTTCTGAGAATTTACCCTAAGAATGTAGCAGCCCCATTTGAAAAAGACCGATGCACCCCTATGTTTTTCGCAGCACTATTTACAATAGCCAAGAAATGAAAGCAACCTAAGTGTCCATCAGTAGATGAATGGATAAAGATGTGGTACATATACACAATGGAATATTATTCAGCCATAAGAAGAAAACAAATCCTACCATTTGCCACAACATGGATGGAGCTAGAGGGTATTATGCTCAGTGAAATAAGCCAGGCAGAGAAAGACAAGTATCAAAAGATTTCACTCACCTGTGGAGTATAAGAACAAGACAAAAACTGAGGGAACAAAACAGCAGCAGACTCACAGAACCCAAGAATGGACTAACAGTTACCCAAAGGGAAAGGGACTGGGGAGGGTGGGTGGGAAGGGAGGGGTAAGGGAGAAAAAGGGTCATTACGATTAGCACGTACAATGTAGGGGGGAGGGACATGGAAAAGGCAGTATAACACAGAGAAGACAAGTAGTGATTCTATAGCATCTTACTACACTGATGGACAGTGACTGTGATCGGGTATGTGGTCGGGACTTGATAATAGGGGGAGTCTAGTAACCATAATGTTGTTCATGTAATTGTACATTAATGATAGCAAAATTAAAAATTAAAAATTAAAAATCTTACTTAGGTTCCATTTCTAGCAATTGATACTGCAGCCTTTCCACTTAAAGGTCCATAAATATCACTCCATCTTTTCTTATCTTTTCTCCCATTTGTCAGGAATTCCATTTCTAGGGCCATGGTCTTTAGTACTTGGTCTAATGATCTCTAAATTATATCAATTCCCTAATGTCATAAAAGGGCAAATCAGAGACCTTATTAGTTTAAGTGAGTTGCTCTAATTCTGATTACAAATACCAAAGTTGAGGTTAGGCCTCC
This sequence comes from Manis pentadactyla, assembly GCF_030020395.1. Classification (NCBI taxonomy): domain Eukaryota; kingdom Metazoa; phylum Chordata; class Mammalia; order Pholidota; family Manidae; genus Manis; species Manis pentadactyla. Next base: position 27,912,381 of record NC_080023.1, read on the forward strand.
TGGTCCGCCCGAAACTAAATGTTTGGTGATTTAACTTGATTACCAGTTACTAAGTCAGCCTGCTACAGTTTCTTGGATGCTGGCAGAAGTCTGGAGATTCCTTGGGTCAGAGAAAAAGTGTTTGTTACACAGCACTAGCAGTAGCCAGAGTATCAGCTCTTTTGCATGCTCTGATTTCCAGTTTCCACAGGTGACCTGAAGAGGGCCAGAGGGCATCTGCCTTTTCAGTGTACTGTGTTACAGGAGAGGAGCCTTGAGCCTAGGGGAGTCAAATACCTTCTAATGGTTAGAAACCTGCCTTATTTTCCCAGAGGAAGACGTCTTTGTTGTATTGGACATCAAGCACACCTGTTATTTGCTCTATAGGAAGTTTTACTCTCTACCTACCAGGGCTGGACCCTATATATATAGATCCTTGAAAAGATTTTCTAATACAAATGGAATCAATGTCTTTGCTCAAAAGACCTGCAAAAACACAACAGATCTGTAGAAAATTGTCTACGAAAACAGTCCTGAGTTCTTTTCACTGTAATCCTAAAGTCTTGATCTTCTACTACATTGCAGATTCTTGCTAGATAGATTACACTTTTCATTTGTAATTTTTCATTGTGTATTTTCTCTTTATGATGTCCTAATTTAAACAACAAGTTAGGTGCTCATTTCATTGTCATGCCCATTTCTCAGAGAAGAGTAATGTGGCAAGTTAATGTATGTAACTTTCCTAAGGTCAGATGAATATCTGTCAATGAAAATCCTTCCAGAGTTTTCTGGCTAATTTGTTCTTCATATTCTTGGCTTCCTTTATATATCTGATTCCTGGGTTCTTCATAGTACTGATCCAAAATGGAATGGCTGAAGACAGGGAGAATGGTGGAATTCTTAAGAAACTCACTACTGAGTAAAAAATTGGATTAGGCAATATGATGCAAGTATATCTACCTATGGCAGAGTAATCCAAACAAAGAGACTTTTAAACAAAAGAGCTGGTAGAACCCAAACTGCATAAGTAGTTACACAGGCAGGGCCAGGTACTAGAAATAGTGAATGCTGCTGCAAACGCAGGCTGCTTTTCTATGGGCAACACTGAAAAATGCCATGTCAGATGCATAAGTACACGCTCCAGTCATTGCCATTACTACTGTCTCTACTAAAAAAAATAAAATTATAAATCCATTAAAAAGTAAATTTAAACCATGTACAAAGTGAGATTGGTGTACAGAAGTAAAAATTTTGGTGGGCACAATTTGCAGACTCCTTGTATAAAGGGCTGGGAAAGCCCTGTTCCCTAGTACCCCATCACATACCCAAACACACACTCTTTGAAGGTCTGTCCACCCTGAAGAAAGTTCTGGCCTCTGGTGAGGGGAGAAGAAGAGCATATCCTTGCACAGTGGCAAGTAGTGTGTGACTTTGTGTAATGTAGACATCTAGTGAGGAGGCAAGCAGTCCGTGGATTTAGTTTACCTAGGCATGGAGGTGCTGCCCAGAATGAGAAGCCTTAGGAGAGCCTATCTTTGTCCGTAGTCCTAGGAATAAAAAGTAATTACTAATCTTCCAATTGACCAGGCACATTTCTTTTAGTAAGAAGAATGGGAACTGTGCAATATTAAAGTAACCTGGAGAATGTAGGTCAGTCAGAATATTGCTGGGCCAACACTGGTAAGGAAGCAGCAGCAATAAATTTTAAAAATTCAAAGGGGTCTTTGTACACCCACTAATAAAAGACACCAATATGCTGTTCTTAGCAGATTTAAAGAGACTTATTGTTCCTGGTGATTAAACCCAGAAGGCTTATTTGTTTTACAAACAGTATCTTGCTGTCCTGTGTATAATTTGCATAGACAGAGCAGTAGCCTTCATACACACACAAAATATATATACAAATATGTAGAGATCACACACACATATATATATATAAGTATTCATATGCATGTATATATCATTGTCCATGTCTTAAATACAACAAAACATTAAAAATATTGAATGCCTTTATATGATCAGCTCAACCTCTTTGGTATTTCATTTTCTTGGGTTTTTATTTTAACTGATATCATAGGTGTTATCTTTCCTCTTTTCTACAAAGATCTATTTTATTACAAATGCAGACTCTTGACATCTAAGTCTCCACTAGTTAAACCGTTTAGAAGAGCAAAGAAAATAAATGTCTCCCGACTGAGTTAGTTAACATCCTGCTATTGATATGTTTATTTTCTTCTTCCACCTTTATTGATACATAATTGACATATAACATTTTGTAAGTTTAAGGTGTGATTTGGTATATGATGAATATATTGGAAAATGATTATCAGTAAGTAATGATAGCAATAAGTTTAGCTAACATATCACCCTCATATATGTTTTTGTTTTTTTATTTTGTTTTTTTTGGTAGGGAGAATTTTTTGTCTGTTTGTTTTTGTTTGTTTGTTTTTATTCATTTTGTTATCAATCTACAATAACATGAAGAACATTATGTTTACTAGACTCCCCCCTTCACCAAGTCCCCCCCCACACCCCATTACAGTCACTGTCCATCAGCATAGTAAGATGCTGTAGAATCACTACTTGTCTTCTCTGTGTTGCATATCCCTCCCTATGCCTCCCCCCACATTATACATGCTAATCTTAAGGCCCCCTTTCTTTTTCCCCCGCCCTTATCCCTCCCTTCCCACCCCTTCTGCCCAGTCCCTTTCCCTTTGGTAACTGTTAGTCCATTCTTGGGTTCTGCAATTCTGCTGCTGTTTCGTTCCTTCAGTTTTCCTTTGTTCTTATATTCCACATATGAGTGAAATCATTTCGTACTTGTCTTTCTCTGCCTGGCTTATTTCATTGAGCATAATACCCTCTAGCTCCATCCATGTTGTTGCAAATGGTAGGATTTGTTTTCTTCTTATAGCTGAATAATATTCGATTGTGTATATGTACCACATCTTCTTTAACCATTCATCTACTGATGGACACTTAGGTTCCTTCCATTTCTTGGCTATTGTATATAGTGCTGCAATAAACACAGGGGTGCATCTTTCTTTTTCAAACTGGGCTGCTGCATTCTTAGGGTAAATTCCTAGAAGTGGAATTCCTGGGTCAAATGGTATTTCTATTTTGAGCTTTTTGAGGAACCTCCATACTGCTTTCCACAAAAGTTGAAACTAATTTATATTCCCACCAGCAGTGCAGGCGGGTTCCCCTTTCTCCACAACCTTGCCAACATTTGTTGTTGTTTGTCTTTTGGATGTTGGCCATCCTTACTGGTATGAGGTGATATCTCATTGTGGTTTTAATTTGCATTTTTCTGATGACCCGATGTGGAGCATCTTTTCATGTGTCTGTTGGCCATCTTAATTTCTTCTTTGGAGAACTGTCTGTTCAGCTCCTCTGCCCATTTTTTTAATTGGATTATTTGCTTTATGTTTGTTGAGGTGTGTGAGCTCTTTATATATTTTGGATGTCAACCCTTTATTGGATCTGTCATTTATGAAAATATTCTCCCATACTATAGGGTACCTTTTTGTTCTATTGATGGTGTCCTTTGCTCTACAGAAGCTTTTCAGCTAGATGTAGTCCCACTTCTTCATTTTGGCTTCTGTTTTCCTTGCCTGGGGAGATATGTTCATGAAGAAGTCACTCATGTTTATGCCCATGAGATTTTTGCCTATGTTTTTTTCTAAGAGTTTTATGGTTTTATGACTTATATTCAGGTCTTAGATCCATTTCAAATTTACTTTTGTGTGTGGGATTAGACAGTGATCCAGTTTCATTCTCTTACACGTAGCTGTCCAGTTTTGCCAGCACCATCTGTTGAAGAGACTGTCATTTCACCATTGTATGTCCATGGCTCCTTTATCATATATTAATTGACCATATATGTTTGGATTAATGTCTGGAGTCTCTAGTCTGTTCCACTGGTCTGTGGCTCTGTTCTTGTGCCAGTACCAAACTGTCTTTATTACTGTGGCTTTGTAGTAGAGATTGAAGTTGGGGAGCGAGATCCTCCTCTACTTTATTCTTCCTTCTCAGGATTGCTTTGGCTATTCGGGGTCTTTGGTGTTTCCATATAAATTTTTGAACTATTTGTTCCAGTTTGTTGAAGAATGCTGTTGTTAATTTGATAGGGAGTGCATCGAATCTGTATATTGCTCTGGGCAAGATGGCCATTTTGATGATATTAATTCTTCCTAGCCAAGAGCATGGGATGAGTTTCCATTTGTTAGTGTCCTCTTTAATTTCTCTTAAGAGTGTCTTGTAGTTTTCAGGGTATAGGTCTTTCACTTCCTTGGTTAGGTTTATTCCTAGGTATTTTATTCTTTTTGTTGTAATTGTGAAAGGTATTATTTTCCTGATTTCTCTTTCTGTTAGTTCATTGTTAGTGTATAGGAAAGCCACAGATTTCTGTGTATTAATTTTGTATCCTGCAAGTTTCTGTATTCCAGTATCAGTTCTAGTAGTTTTGGAGTGGAGTCTTTAGGGTTTTTTATGTACAATATCATGTCATCTGCAAATAGTAACAGTTTAACTTTTTCTTTACCAATTTGGATTCCTTGTATTTCTTTGTTTTGTCCAATTGCCATGGCTGGGACCTCCAGTACCATGTTGAATAACAGTGGGGATAGTGGGCATCCCTGTCTTGTTCCTGATCTCAGATGAAAGGCTTTCAGCTTCTCACTGTTCAGTGTTGGCTGTGGGTTTATCATAGATGGCCTTTATTATGTTGAGGTACTTGCCCTCTATACCCATTTTGTTGAGGGTTTTTATCATGAATGGATGTTGAATTTTGTTGAATGCTTTTACAGCATCTATGGAGATGATCATGTGGTTTTTGTCCCTCTTTATGTTTATGTGGTGGATGATGTTGATGGATTTTTTAATGTTGTACCGCCCTTGGGATGAATCCCACTTGGTCGTGCTGTATGATCCTTTGGATATATTTTTGAATTCAGTTTGCTTATATTTTGTTGAGTATTTTTGCATTTACGTTCATCAGGGATATTGGTCTGTAGTTTTCTTTTTTGGTGGGGTCTTTGCCTGGTTTTGGTATTAGGGTGATTTTGGCTTCATAGAATGAGTTTGGGAGTATTCCCTCCTCTTCTATTTTTTGGAAAACTTTAAGGAGAATGGGTATTATATATTCTCTGTATGTCTGCTAAAATTCCGAGGGAAATCCATCTGGCCTGGGGGTTTTGTTCTTCGGTAGTTTTTTGATTACTGCTTCAATTTCGTTGCTGGTAATTGGTTTGTTTAGATTTTATGTTTCTTTCTTGGTCAGTCTTGGAAGGTTGTATTTTTCTAGGAAGTTGTCCATTTCTTCTGGGTTTTCCAGCTTGTTAGCATATGGGTTTTCATAGTAGTCTCTAATAATTCTTTGTATTTCTGTGGTGTCTCTCATGATGTTTCCTTTCTCATTTCTGATTCTGTTGATGTGTGTTGACTCTCTTTTTCTCTTAATAAGTCTGGCTAGAGGCTTATCTATTTTGTTTATTTTCTCAAAGAACCAGCTCTTGGTTTCATTGATTTTTTTCTATTGTTTTGTTCTTCTCAATTTTATTTATTTTTTTTCTTATCTTAATTATGTCCCTCCTTCTACTGTCTTTAGGCCTCATTTGTTCTTCTAATTTCGATAACTGTGATGTTTGACTATTCATTTGGGTTTGTTCTTCCTTCTTTAAATATGCCTGGATTGCTGTATACTTTCCTCTTAAGACTGCTTTCACTGCGTCCCACAGAAGTTGGGGCTTTGTGTTGTTGTTGTCATTTTTTTCCATATATTGCTTGATCTCTATTTTAATTTAGTCGTTGATCCAATCTAAATGATCCAATGATTATTTAGGAGCATGTTGTTAAGCCTCCATGTGTTTGTGGGACTTTTTGCTTTCTTTGTGCAATTTATTTCTAGATTTATACCTTTGTGGTCTGAAAAGTTGGTTGGTAGAATTTCAATCTTTTGGAATTTACTGAGGCTCCTTTTGGGGCCTAGTATGTGTTCTATTCTGGAAAATGTTCCATGTGCAGTTGAGAAGAATTTGTATCCTTTTTCTTTTGGATGTAGAGTTCTATAGATGTCTATTAGGTCCATCTGTCCTAGTGTGTTGTTCTGTGCCTCTGTGTCCTTACTTATTTTCTGTCTAGTAGATCTGTCCGTCAGAGTGAATGGTGTGTTGAAGTCTCCTAAACTGAATGCATTGCATTATATTTCCTCCTTTAGTTCTTTTAGTATTTGTTTTTCATATGCTGGTGCTCCTGTGTTGGGTGCATATATATTTATAATTGTTATATACTCCTGTTGGACTGAGCCCTTTATCATTATGCAATGTCTTTCTTTATCTCTTGTTACTTTTTTGGTTTTGTAGTCTATTTTGTCTGATACTAGTACCGCAACACCTACTTTTTTCTCCCTGTTGTTTGCATGAAATATATTTTTCCATCCCTTGACTTTTAGTCTGTGTATGTTTTTGAGTTTGAGGTGAGTCTCTTGTAAGCAGCATGTAGATGGGTCTTGTTCTTTTATCTATTCATTGACTCTATGTTGTTTGATTGGTGCATTCAGTCCATTTACATTTAGGGTAATTATCGATAGGTATGTACTTATTGCCATTGCAGGCTTTACATTTGTGGTTCCCAAAGGTTCAAGGTTAATTTCCTTACTATAGAAGAGTCTAACTTAACTCACTTAGTATGCTGTTCCAAACATAATCTAAAGGTTCTTTTCTGATTCTTCTCCTATTTCTTCCTCCTCCATTCTTTATATATTTGGTATCATATTCTGTACTTTTTGTCTATCCCTTGATTGACTTTGGGAAGAGTTAATTTAATTTTGCATTTGCTTAGTAATTAGCTGTTCTACTTTCTTTACTATGGTTTTATTACCTCTGGTGACAGCTATTCAACCTTAGGAACTCTTTCATCTATAGGAGTCTCTCCAAAATAGACTGTAGGGATGGTTTGTGGGAGGTATATTCTCTCAGCTTTTGCTTATCTGGAAATTGTTTAATCCCTCCTTCAAATTTAAACAATAATCTTGCCAGATATAATAATCTTGGTTCCAGGCCCTTCTGCTTCATGGCATTAAATACATCATGCCACTCCCTTCTGGCCTGTAAGGTTTCTGTTGAGAAGTCTGATGTTAGCCTAATGGGCTTTCCTTTGTATGTTGTCTTATTTCTGTCTCTGGCTGCTTTTAACAGTCTGTCCTTACCCTTGATCTTTTCCATTTTGTTACTATGTGTCTTGGTGTTGTCTTCCTTGGTCCCTTGTGTTGGAAGATCTGTGGATCTCCATGGCCTGAGAGACTATCTCCTTCCCCAGATTGGGGAAGTTTCCAGTAACTACCTTCTCAAAGACACTGTGTATCCCTCTCTCTCTCTTCTTCTTCTTCTAGTGTCCTTATAATGCAAATATTGTTCCGTTTGGATTAGTCACACAGTTCTCTCAATATTCTTTCATTCTTAGAGATCCTTTTCTCTCTCTGTGACTCAGCTTCTTTGTATTCCTCTTCTCTAGTTTCTATCTCATTTATCATCTCCTCCACTGTATCCAACCTGCTTTTAATACCCTCCATCATGCTCTTCAACGATTGGATCTCTGACCTGAATTCATTCCTGTATTCTTGGATGTCTTATCATACCTCCATTAGCATGCTGATGGTTTTTATTTTGAACTCCCTTTTAGGAACAGTCACGAGGTCCATATCATTTAAATCTTTCTCGGGAGTTGTATTAATAATTTTACTCTGGACCCGGTTTCTTTGGCATTTCATATTTGTATATGGTGCCCTCTAGTGTCCAGAAGCTCTATTCTGGAGCTGCTGAGCCCCTGAAGCAATGTTGGGGGTCGCAGGGGAGCCGTACTGGTGCCTGGGGGGAGGAAAGAGCTGTTCCCCGCCTCCTGGCTCCTGTGCCTGTCTCCTCTGCCTGAGCCAGTGGGACAGACACACAGGTATAAGCTTTTGTCCCAGAGCAGCCAGATATGGATCCCTGCTTTCCACAAGGGGCCAGAATCCCATTCTCCCCAGAAATTCCACCTGTCCCAGCTTTCCAACCCCATAATCACAAGAGTATGATGAAAGCACCATGAAATGTAGGTTTGTGCTCCCAGCGCAGATCTCCAGAGCTAGGTATTCAGCAGTCCCAAGCCTTCCACTCCCTCCCTGCTCCGTTTCTCTTCCTCCTGCCTGTGAACTGGGGTGGGGGAGGGGCTCGGGTCCTGCAGAGCCACAGCTCTGGTACGTTACCCCGTTCGGTGAGGTCTGTTCTTTTCTCCAGGTTTATGCAGTCTGGCGCCATCCTCTTTCCTGTTGCTCTCTAAGGATTAGTTGCACCAACTATATTTTATAATTGTATCCAGTTTTAGGAGGAAGCCGCTGTCTCTCTACTCATGCCGCCATCTTTAATCCTTTTTTCAGGAGAACTTTTTAAGATCTATTTTTTTAGTAATTACCAAACACAGAATTCAAATACAGTGTTGTTAACTATGATTACCATGCTATATGTAAGTCCTGGGAAAGTTTTCCTTGGATTCCTTTTTTCTACACATTCTAAACTCCTGCTGGTCCTGTCAATATAATGTACATGGAGAACACACATTAAAAATTCCCAAGTAAAACCAGGTTAGGAAGCTGGTAGCTTAAGACTTTTGGAGAAACTCGTGGGAAACAAGGTTATCTGAATGAGGACGCAAAACAAGCCAGGAATTTTCTGTGGTCCATTCTGGTAACTTGCTCTGAACCAATATATTGGTGCTTCTAAGCACCTGCACTACAGCAATTGAATTGCTCATTTCCTGGATGAAAATCGTTACTGATAGCTACACCACGTTGACGTGTCAGAGACATTCTTTCAAAGCCTGAATCCTTTGAGCTATGTAATATCTTTTCAGGTAAGTATTTTTTATATACAAGTGAAGGTATTAACTCAGAAATTTTAATTGCATTTATTCAGATGGGAGAGTTAAAAGAAAAAAGAAAATACTTTATTACCATCCTCTACCTCTCTACTGAATAGAAACAAACAAGCAAAATACAACACTACTTTGCCCAAGAAACTTCTCTACATATGTGTGTGTTCCTGCACCCTGGTTGACTCTAAGCCAGGGATGCAGGATGGTCCAGAGATAATGAAAAAAATACGAGAGACAATGATCAAGAAGTAGGTTCACTGGAGAACTTAAACTTATGTGCAGGGAGTCCAGGAGTGACCAGTGGGGCAAAGCATCTGCTGCTGGGACCTGCATGCAGCAAGCTTTTATCAGCTAGCAACTAGCCCAGCAACTGTTGGCAGCCCCATCCTTCCTGGCAGGACCAGTGCCCTGAGGAAATCACAGCCTGCCTTCTGGACATTCTCTGTTACCAGGAGATGTCCAAGGTTGGCCTGGGATCTGGCCTTGGCAGACTAAATAACACATTTTGCTCCATCTTTTGCTTGTTAGGAACACACAGGGAGGATGGGGACTATGCAATTTTGAGAAAATGCAGATCTGGGGCTTTCAGGGTGTGCTTGTACAAACCAGCCATCCAGCCGTACCGTACAACCTGTTCACTCTCCTTTTCAGAAGACTATTGGACAGTTTGCTGTTAATTTTGGAACACAGAATCTTAAATGAATAGAAAGAGAGAAGACCAGACAAAGGAAGAGAAAGAAAATGATTTAGCACGATTGCTCAACATAACAAAAGCTGTGAGATCTCTTTGGAGAAGGAGGTGAGCACCAGGGGCTGGGAGAAGGCTGCAGTAGAAACAGTACTCAGGTATTGGGTGGAGTTCAGATCAGACCTTTTAAAGATTTAATGAGTAACAAGTAAGAGAATAATGTCCTGTGAGAGGCTAATACTGATCTGAGGGGCTGAATACTGAAGTGAGTTTCTCACTGCCAGAAACCACACAGCAAGTAAAATCACAAGCATGGTAGAGACACAACAAAGACATGAGAAGATGCATAAACACCTTTCTGCCGTGATTAACCTCTAGCCACAATAAGAACTACAAGTTACCATATAGTGGCAGCATCATAGAATCCTAGGGAAAGAGCTTGATTGATTCTTGAGAGAGAAAGTTCTATAAGTCCATTAAAATGGGGGATGAATTGGCAAATGTGTGGCTTTAGGGAAAGTGGTTAACAGGTTGCTAATCAACTGAAATTCTAAGGAGGGTTGGTGCTCAAAAAAAATTTCAGCCTGAGGGTTGAGAAAGTGATAATCTAGAAATAAGGATGAGCTGAGAAGGCCTGGTGCTCCTGCAGTCTGAAGGAACTGTGAATGGGATAGGTGCCAAAATGTGGTTTTCAGTCAGGAAACAGGTGTGCTAGTTTTTATTGCTATATGTCAAATTACTACAATCTTAGCAAAGAGCAACATTTCAGATTTTGTTGGTTGGAAGCTTGGACACATTTGTACTGGGTTCCCTGCTCTGGGTCTCACAAAGGTGCAATCAGGGTTTCAGCTGGGCTGTGTGCCTTTTACAGCTGGGGTCCTCTTCTTCTCTCTTGGTTGTTTGTCACTGTAGGTCTGAGACCCCCATTGCCTGGCCTGCTGTTGCCCTGGAGCCAACTCGGCATTGAGAGGCTGCCTGCAGTTCTTTATCACATAGCCTGTTCCACAGGTCTTCTCATACTTAGGATTTCTCTGACTTCAGAAAGGACCCAGCACCTTTTATAAGGGCTCTCCTGATTAGGTCTGGTGCACCAATATATTCTCTCTGTTTATTAACTCAAAGTCAGCTCATAGTTACTTGTGATTTAGTCAGGAATTTAATCACAGGACTGCTACCTCACCATAATCATAGGTTCTGCCTACACTCAAGGGGAACAGGATATTGTGGGAAGGCAGAGCAGAACTTGAAAAATCTGTTTACAATGATGAGCATGATGATAGAAAAATGGAACTTCAGAAAGAGAACAATAGATAGCTCCCTTTTAACTGGATACAGGAGAGGGATAATAACAGCATGGCATACTCAAATTTCATTTCCAAGGGTTCAAATAAAACAGGAAATAACTTATTTTTGTTGAATCTGAAGTCATAGCTTGATAAACTTAATGAGTCTGGTCTTAAAAAAAATACCCTAAATATGTGCTAGTAATAATGATTCTGATTTTTGCATGATGTAGGTCACAATACAAATATAAGTGAGTGAAGTGTCCTGAGAATATATTAGCTTTATCATTAGATTTAATAGTTATTTTTGTATGCATGTTACCTTCCCATTAGAAATTCTTTTGAAAGTAGATTTCATGATTTTTTGTATACTTCAAGTACCTCGCTTAATATTAGCACTCTATATTATAATTATTAATATATTAGATATTTATTACTAATACTTTTTTAGCCCTATTTTATGTATCTGACCTATTAACATGTCTGTTGTCAGAAGACATGTTTCTATAGCATATATTGTAAAAATAGTAGCGTACAAGTCCCAAGATATTGTTCAGTAAATTGTACCTATACACAGTAAAGTGTCTCATCATTCTATAGAGAACCCTTACGAGAACATCATGAGCAACATTTTTAGGTGTTCTACATCCCAAATATGGTGAAGTCTGGATAAGTTTTTTTTTTTTTTAAATCACTAGCTTGTTTTTCTTATAATATGGATAGCTGTCTGCTGCTCTTTCTTTTTCCTCTTTGACCATTTAATAATCCATACTGAGCAATTTATCTTGTTGGGGCACACATACACTTACCTAAAAATAGTGGTATCACAAAGTCCTTCATTTGGAGAGATTTTAACTTCAACAACATGTTCTCAATATTTCTTTAATAACTTCATCGTGGGTTTGTAGCTATGTCTTATCTTCCTAAAATCTTCATAACAGTCTCGGTTATGGTGGCAGAAGTCTATTGAAAATAGTTGGCTGGTTGTCAGGAGATATGACAGCAGGAAGAATTAAAGTATGAGTAATTTTTTTTAATACATTACATTTCTGTGCATTTAGATTATGCTAATTTAGTCTTTCTGCCCCTATGATGTCATACAGCATAAAAAAATATCCAAAATTTAACTCTGGGGCATTAGGTATGATCCTCATTCTCTACATTCAGATTATAGTAGGTCCATTTATTTATAAAAATTATTCATTCCTCATTTATACTACCTGCCAACTATTACTGTAGTGTATTAAATTTTGGGTAGTGGGAAGCATGGGATTAAATTTCTATGGACTGAAATTCTTGTGACAAAATTCCCTTGGCCTCTAAGGACTGAAACAAATTCAAAACTGAGCCTACTCAACAGTTACTCCTGCCAGCAAATGTTTCCAAGTCCTAACTCTAATGCTGAACCTGTTCAGCCAGGCTGCCTGCAATTTATATGGTTCTTTAACTCACAACTGAAGTTAACAAGGGGAACTTAGTTAATAAAACTCATTTTCCTCATGTGTGTATTCACCAAGATAGAGTCTTCATTTTTTATTTTTGCAAGTCTTTATTTCCAAGTAGAAATATCTTCCATTTCCATTTTTAAAACTTCCATTTTCAAAAAATGACAAACATGTCCCAGGAAATAATCAGCGCTTTATTAGTTCTTCTCCCCAATTTTCTTGGGTTTCCACTTATCTGAAAATTGTGATTACATTGCTCATGGAGAACATAGTTGCTTCAATTTAGTTGAATCTGCCCAGTTCACAAGAAGCCAGGGCTTGTCGTGCACTTAGTTTTCTGTCAAGAATGAAGAATAGTGAATAAAACTACCTGAGTTGCAATCCTGGTTGTTTGACATGGAATGAGAAGTACGTCTTCTCTTACTTGCACTAGTACATTGCCCATAGAATCAATAGCAAAATACTAGCATGATCAAAGTCCTTGCCTGGTCTGGGCTAATCCAGTTCTCTGGCTTCTACTCTACTTCTCTTTGCCAGGTTCCTAAACTCAAGACACATATGTCTGCTTGTATTTCTTGAGGCTGAGTAATTCTTTACAAGCCTAGAAACTTTTGATCTCTGTGCTTGGAATGTTCCCCATTCCCCAAACCATTTGCTCAGTTCTGTTCATGTTTTAGATTTCAAATGAAATATATAATTTCCTAAAGTCACCAGAGATTATAATTTCCTAAGGTCACCAGGTTACCTTTGAAATGTACACTACAAACTAGTCATCCTAATCAGTTCTAAAGTATTGTTCAGCATTATTTGTGGTTATTTGATTGAAACCTGAGTTTGCAGTTTCTTTGAAGTTTTCATATTTTTACTTTGGAACCAATCAGATTGCTTTGTACTATGGGGAAATCGAAAGAATATTGAATGAATTGCATGATAATAAATATAGGTCACTGTATGCTGTATATTATGAAATATAAAATGCCTATATATATTATACACACACACATACACACACATATATATATTTTGGGTATATATACCCAAACTCAACCCTCACAAAAAATATCTAAAGTGAGCATTGGGAGACAGTTCTTCGTGGGTCTCATGTTTCTGCTTATCCTGAAGGGAAGCACTGTCCTTGGTTCTGAATTATCTTTCAAGGATATTTGTGTAGAGCACATTTTTGGAAACAGAGCACCTTCCTCCAGTGCAAGAGATAGGCATGCTTACTGTTCAGTGTAATAAAGATAGTATCTCCAGAGCAAAAGATGTTTATAGTCCACTATTAATGATTCAGTTTACCTAAAAGTAGAGGCCCTCTACCATATTACAATACACTGTACGACTGTCATCAGGCCATCTTTGCATAGCTCTGTGGGAATTGGGCTCAGAGAACCAGCACAAAAATGCTTATGACCTAGCTTCTACTACTGCTGTCAGTAATGAACTATGCCTTGACCACAAGTTAGAAGTTTTAAGTCTTCTAATGGAATCCACAGAACAATGACAGAATAACTAGTTAGCCTGCTAGTAGGATAACAATCTCAAAACCTATGGTTTTAAAAGTGAACATTATTACTATTATGCCTACTTTGCAAAATAGTGATCTGAATCACAGTGAGGTGAAGAGGCAGTTTACATTGTATTCTGTCAGCTTCATTATGCCCAATCAAAATGGCTAGGACGTTTGAATTTTTGAATTTTTAATTTTTTAATTTAACCTTGTTATTGAGACATGTTGCAGATACTACACTAAACTAACAATTTGTTTGCATATACATTTATTTCTAATGCTCACAGTGTCAAGGTTAACACAGTTATTATCCAATTAGATTAAAGCATTGAAATACATTAGTTATAAAAATAAATTATATGTCATTGGCTTTTGGTAAGAATTAAGTTTCAACTACTTAACTGAGGAATTCAGTATTCGTAAATGTCTCATATTAACATATACTTTATTTAAGCAATTAGTTTAATTGTTAAAGAATTTGTATATTTCTAAAGTAGTTTCTATTAATGAAAGGTAGTTTTAATTAATGAAAATCCATTATGAATTGGATCTTAAATATAATTTAACCATGTAATGAGGAGGTATATCATGATCAAGCAATTTTTATAAGAAATGTAGTAGCTTATAATATGATTTAAAGGAAATACAAAAATGTAGATATAGATAGTGATCTCAAACTACATAAAAATGAACAGATAAATGACTTGTGAAATAACCACATGAACTTTGCCAGTGATAATACTACTCAGTAGAACCTTAAGTATCAACTGTTCTCTTGTTGAATTTTTTTCTAGTATTTTTTCTAAAATAATTATGCTACTTTGATACACAGGAGATAATAAGATGTGGTACAGATCTAACTTATTCTTGTAGATAAACAAATTGCATGATATTCCAAAGTATACTTCAAAAATGAAGTTTGAATTAGCTTGCTAAAAAATCAAATTTAACAAATTAATTTCTAAACATCCCACTTTTCTTTATTCTATGTATAATATAAGTATTAGAGATCATTTGCATATCATCATAATATTTCCCTTACAATAAACAGAGTTCAGGGAATTATTTTGGTGCTTATTTGCCTAGGTTATAATATGTCATCTTTCTCAGAGTCCCCAGTAAATGGTTTCTTACAACACTTCTTTCAAATTGGCATTTACATAATGCAAGTGAGAGAAAGAGGTTACTGGCCAAAGCTACTGCAAATCTCCATCAACTGAAGAATAGTGTCAGTCAATACTTAGTGAATGATGCTGGGAGTTTTCTGGGAAAAATGTTAAATAAGATTATGATTCTCACTTCCTATGCGTATGTAAATTTTGTAGGTAGAAGAATACATTGTCAGAGATATTGGTCCAATCTGTAATTACACAATGGTTGTTAAGCAGCTTAAGCCTATTGTGTGACGGCTGTTACAGGTGAATCCCAAAACTCAAGGTAGAAAATAAACATATGGGCATAACATGACACCATGGAAGCAGTAATTCCATCTAAATATACTTCATACAATTTCTGTGAGTCTCGTAGATATGTTCTAATTGTGAGTCTGGACTGGTCAATGTATGTCCTACAAAGAGTGAGATCTTGGCATTTTGTGTCATAAGTGATGGCAAAAATGTCCAGAGTCAGGCAGAGGGCTACTGAAAAATCTAGTTGATACACAAACACAACCACCTAGATACATAAAGATAATTTATTTGCCCAACAAGAAAACAGCAATGTGGTAATCCCACAGGTATCACTTGTAACAGCAGGTAACTTTTAGTATTGACAATGGGTACCATGAAAGTTGCAGTTCAGGTGGTCAGAATATGAAAAATTAATCTTGGCAAATCAGGCTAGGAGATGGAAAGGGGTATTTTTGCTTAGATTTTCATATATGCTCTAACTGGGATTTCATGCTTAGATTCTTAAAGTTTCCATTAAATAGAGTAGAAAAGATTTGTTTTGGTTGCCCCTAAATACAATGTAAATTCTGGCACACAAGGGGCATTAAACTTGTACTTTTTAAATTAATGAATAAAAAAATGAATAAATGGATGAATAGTGTGGGTGCATGTGATGTGATTGTCTTTTGAAATTCCTAGTTAAAATATAGGAGAGGTTATATTACATGATCATTTTAGCAATATAACTTCAATAAAATAAAAGATTAGGACACTACGTCAAGCAAAATTTGCTGAGTAAAATTGAATTTGAGGAATCCAAAGGATAGCTCATTGGCAAAGGATACTGGAATAGGGAGACATATTAAAATGTTACAGTAGGAGATTAAACACCTTTAAACAAAATTCCATAGGGTTAGTCATGACTCTGGTCTCAGTCATACAAAAATCGAGCCCACTGCAAAGCAATACTAGTGCATTTTAAATATTTTTGATGTCACATTCAGTCCCCCACACTTAGTTATGTTTGCATATTCTAGAATTAGATTAAAATAAAAAAGTAACGTATTTCCCTTATGTGAGAGGTGGGGGGAGGATGGAGAGGGGGTGGAAGAAATGGAGGAGAAGCAGTATTAGGGTGAAACAAAGTCAAAAATAAGTCTCCAGTGTTCAGAAAATGGTAAAGGAAAAAAAAAAACAAGGAAACAGGAAAGGATTCATCAAGTCTTTGCTGTATCCGTTACAGAAACTATAGGAAGAAAAACCTTACATGTGAAGTTTTAGAAAGATCTCTATGTATAAACTTGTATATAGGATGAAATATAAAAAGTAATGTGTTTAACTTTCCAAATATTCTCTGTTTTTTTCTAACATCATCATCAAATTATATTCACTGAGTACAGTTATCTAACATAAATTTTCCACCCAAATAATTTAGATTTGATCAGTGTACATGTTTATACACATGTATGCAAATATACTCACAAGGATGGATTGATTCATACATACATAGGGAGAGAATTTTGACTGTGTAATATTATCTAATGACTAAGAATATCTTCTTCTGGGAATTTTTCCCTGTTAAAACAAGTTATCTGAGAAGCTTATTTAAGTTGTTGAAACTTCACAATTACATCCTAACACATTTTTCAGGATTAATTAGTAGTTTTAATATACACTAATATATTTTAGTAGCTTGCTGAGAGGCACATTATCCTAACTAGGAAATGTTTAAAATAGAAAGGTGTTTTTTATGTGTATTTTAATCTGTTTCGGTCACTAGACTTAAATTGTAAAGTTCTTCTGGTGATATCCTTTTGGGGATTTTTCTACAAGGGAGTTAGAATGGGAAGAAGGAAATAGGGTTATACAAAATTGTCTCTAATAAGTCAACCACTGGAGGGAAATAAAAACAGGACAAAATAAGTCAGATAAACTTTCACTTTTGAAGTACTATTGGACTTCTTGTTAGGTGTAGTGTTTTAATTTTTGTAAATTATGTATGTTGCAGTACCTTGAAAGTGATAATTTCCACTGACATTCTAAAACATGCAATCCCATATCCCAAAGTTTCTGCACACCTTGTCTCTAAATATATGAATTAACCAAAGCCCCCAATCTGTTACATGAGAAACTATCTTCGGAATATCTCTGAGAACCCTCAGGGGGCACTTCAATGTCTTAGTTGTTACTTGTCACATCTCCCTCTGAATTCTTGTTTCTGGATGTTCATGATTTCTAACCATCTCCGTTAGCTCCAGCTATGCCTTTGTGGTTTCTTTGCCCTTTCTTTACCTGTACAACTGGACACAGCCTCTTTCTGTATTCCCTAAGACAGAGGTAACTCAGAACTACTTGGAGGATAGCATAGGAAATTTACAGTATAGAAAAGAAAGTTACAAAATTGGATGCCAGACATAATTTCAGTCTTAAAGTTAATTGCCCATTTCAGTTCCCAGAACTTCCAGTCTGATTCCCGCTTCCCTCCCATCTCTTTATTTCCTTAGCCTGCTGCCTGTAGCTTCTCAGGGCCAGGGCTTTCATAGCTCCTAAAATGTTCCATATACTTTCTCCTTTCTGCTCAACTTACACAAACCATTATAGTAAAATCTCTCTCAAGAACCTATTCATTTGTCCTTCATGAGGCAATCTTTATTTGTTTAAGTAAAAGCCTCATAACCTCTCACCTTGAGGTATTTTACTGCTATTTTCCAAGTTAGTTATCCAAGAATCATTAGTAAATAGTTTTCTTAAATGTATGAGCTAAAAGTCTGTTCTGGATACTTTCCGGAAACAAAAATAGTCCATTGTTAAATAATTTGCTTTCCTCATCACTAGCAATTGGTAGTAACCTTGATTATTAATTTTATGACTAAAATAAAATTCAGGGTTTTGTTTGTATGTGCAGCAAGGCAAGTGAAATATCTCTTCCAATGATCACAATTCTAGCCGAACAACTAGCTTCAGTCATCTGGTTCAAGTCATTGTGGAAGGTTGCAGTTCCATTAAACACATGTTTCTTCATTTTCTGCAATTTGCTAAGAACTGGTAAAGACCAAAGAAATGTTCAACAATGGCCCCTAAGGAAGTCTCTGTGCAGTGGGGTTTGATGGGTTATACAGCTGATGGAAAACCTCAGCTCTCACACCCACACAGGACTACTCAGAATCCAAGGTTGAGGCTGTATTTTTGGTATATCACATGACCCTTCAGAAAAATTTCCCTCCTTGTTTTTAAGAAGTATTGGAAATTTTCTTTTTAAACTCTTTAAAATTTTTTGTCTATTTTTACACTTTCAGTATTTCCTTCCTTATCATTTATTCCATGTACTTACATATTAAATCTAGGATGATGATCTCAATTTGTAGAGTAATGGGAGAGATTAGTCAAAATATAAGTAGTAAATTTCTGCCTGAAACCTAGTGATCTTTAATGTATAGCCAGATCTTTAATATTTTCCTAGATTACTAGGCACACCAAGTTTTATGACTCACCTATTTAAGGACACATTCTAACATTTAAAAAAATAATAACTTCATCACCTGACTCACATCATCTTTTTTTTCTAGCTCTTTTTCATCATCCTCAGCCCCTCTGAAAGCCCTTATTGATGAACAGGCTGCAAGTTGATTTCTGAACTATCACAGTGATGATTTCCTTCATTACAGTATCTGTTCATCGGCGTATTTATAGTATGTGCTGTTTATCATTCAGAGCAGCTCTGTTGTGGAAATCCCTGTTCCTAACGCCTATCTTCTTTTCCATCAGGGCAGTGTGCCATCCCTCCAGTCCTTGCCAGCAGGTCACTTATCTCCTTCTCCTCACTGCTCATCATGCGTGCTATACACGTGGTTTCCAACATGAACTCTTTTCTCCAAGAAAGTAACACAATTCGCCAATATAGAAAATTTTAAGTTCTGCTTATGAAATTTCAACCAATTACTCATTCCTCTACAGACTGCTTTTTTTTTTTTTTTAAATCTCTCTTACTAACTTGCAAATGCATGTCCCACTACAGAAGAACCAAAGCTTTTCCTTGGAATTTAAGTTGTGTTATTTTGTTTTGTTTTGTTTCTTGAATGTTTCCCTCTGTGACTGGTTCCTTATTCCTCAATGACTAATTTGGCTAGGTACCTTCTGTACTCAGAAAGTCATACTTTCTTCAATCAGGAATTTCACTACAACTCAAGTTATTAGTCTCCAGTTTCTGCTGTACTTCACTGTCACATTTTTCAAAGGGCTACCTATATTTATTGATTCCACAATCTCACTATACTAATTGGAACCTTTTGAAATAAAGCTCTTTTTTCTTCTATATCACTAATGCTGAATGCTGTGTTCTCAAAATTCCCAGTGATCAACTAATATCCAAATCCTATTCATATCTTTCACTTGCCTGATCTTTGCATAATTTCACTCTGGTGATTATATGTCACTTTCCTCTTCAACTTTTCTCTTTGAAACTTTATTTCAAGTAACAGTTAATGTTGTTATGGGACAGTTCCTTTGTCTCTCTTTAGCTTAATCTTTTTCATGTTCTTGCCCTCTAAATATGTATAATCTTGAGTCTATCCTTGGTCATCTTTCTTTATCTTTCTATAGCTTATTCCTTGGATATCTAATCTACTTCACCATCCTCACATACCAGCTTTACATGAGTAAATAAAATTATTTTTCTTCATCTGCCCTTGTTGTTTCCAGTTATGTCTATAATCTTAAGTGTTTTCTACCTGTTTATGCCTATGTAATAACTGAAAAATGAATTTATCAAATTTCTAAAACCAAAGTACATACACACTGACCTAAACTGAAAACTTCAGAATCAGTTTTGATACATATTATCATTTCTTAGGATCTGCCAATTGACAGCTCATGAAATTTTTCATTGATATGTTTTAATTTTACTTTTATTTGCTATCATCTAAGCATATATTCTTATCACTTAAAGTTATAATGGGTCTCCTATCTTGTTACTCTGTCCACGTGACTCCACCATGCTTAGTATTCAAAGCTATATATATGTCTCTCTAAGTTCCTATTCTTTCTAGGAAATATTTAGTAGTCATTGCAAGAGTTTACAGGTCCCCATGTGATCACTCTGAACCATCTTTTGTGTTTCTCTCTATATCTGATCCATATAAGAAAATATAATTATATTTTTGTTGCTGAATGAAAGAATTAGCCAATCTACTTTTGGACTCAAAGACTTTACAAAAACCCAGAAATACATTGTTTTCCTGTTTCAATTCCTACATGATAAAAACTAATGTCTTAGAGATACAATTGGGGATTTCAGCTCTCCACAATCTGCAATTCTTACTCATCTCATTATCTCTCATTGTTCTCTCATTTCAGACCAAGTCCAGTAGATGACTGATAGGCACATTTTCATTGTATATTTTCTCTGAGCCTGTGCATGCAACACACTCTTTTTTTCCATCATTGACATTTCACATCACCTCTTCAGTTCAAACATCACTTTCTTGCCAATGCCATTCCTAATCACTCACTCTGACAAAGATTCTTCTGTCTACTTTCAGATAGCACATTATTCCTCTCTTTCATCTACACTTATGACATATAACCTTATATTTAATTATAAACTTATCTCCTGTCATAGGTCACAAGTTCCCAATGAATGAATGAATGAAAGTGGTATTTAAAGTGAACTTCAGTGGAAACAAAACTGCATATAGTTGAAGAGGCAAATGAATCAACTGATAGTAAATAAGTTAAATATTTTTGAATGATTATCATTAAAAGTCTAAAAGTAGGTCTAGAACAAAAAAGGGATATATTAGGATCTTTGTGTAGACAATGTTATTCAAGATACACCAGTATAGTAAGTCTAGCTAGCCTCATGTTCCAAAGTTTAGTGTTAATGTTGCAGGAATATTAACTATGCTAAAAACCCAAAAGCCAAGCTTCAATGGGATATTCATAATGTTGCCTCTTATTTGGAGGGCCTGGGAAAACTGAGAAAAAAAAATCAAAGCTTTCCCACCTGCTTCACTTCTGGAGATATAGGAATAAGACGTTCTAATTTGATTTCATCAGTGAAAGATTCTCCTTTATATAAATTAAAAAATATTGCAGAAATTCTCTACCTCGCATCTGTATATAGCACATTTACATGCCGATGCTTGGGCATTAAAATGAATTGGCATTCTGTTTGTTACACGTCACTTCAGCAAGCCTAGTATCATATGACTTCAAAGTCTTGCTCAGTATCTTACTCTACTCCAAGCCTTCCAGAAGTACATCATCATAACTTCTCTACGACATGTCAGCAGTGATAAAAGTGCTACTTACCCTCTCTTCCTAATCTGCTCTACTTTCTTTATCACTTATTAAGATTGACATAAACAGGGAAATGCTCTGTAAAGCTAATGGACATTTCTATTACCGCTGTTACACATTTTCAAAAATTGTCTGAGCTTATGGGCCATATTTCTTTCGTGAAAGGGAGCTAATGTATTTTCACTGCAATCTAGAGAGATTATTTTCTCTACAACATTGAAAAGATACAATTTTGTTATCTATGATCACCTTACTGTAAGCTGTGTTGTTGTGACACAGATAATTTGGAGCAAGGGCTAAAATCAGTTACTGACTCATTTCTCCAAAGGCCATGGAAATGCTCATCAACAGGAAAGTGGGTACTTGATTAGCCTTGTGTTATTGTATTCCCATAACATTATTTCCCTGAGCCTCATTTTCTTCAACTGCAAAAAAATGAAGCTAAAAGTAACCATCCCTTGAGAATTTTTTTGAAGATTAAATGATACAGGATATGCAAAAGTGCCTAGCCTATAACATGGACTCAGAAATGTCTGTTTCTCTTCTCCCTCCCTTTATATTTATCCACGTAAATGTGAAAAAGCATCATTGAGAAAAAAATTGAAGTTTTTTCAAAAAAAGGTAATATTTTTTTGAAAAATGTTGTGTCTATTTGCTTATAAACATCTGTGAGTAAACAGACAAAATTGAAAAATAAAATTCTTAAATATTTAAATCATCAGGGAATTACCATGTGATTTTTATTTGTCACATATGAAGGGAGTGGTTTATTCAGGGCAAATTATGCTCAGACATGGAGATTTGTCTTTGCCAATAATTTATTTAACACAGGTTCACTGTGGGAATTATAATTTATAATAATAATGTTTCACAAGACAATAGCATATGGGATAATGTCTCTTAATAAGACAATAAGGAAATAATATAGTCCAAACCAGTGATAGATTAATTACACTATTATTCGAGACCAAGGGGAGATGAAAGAAAGAAGGTCCAAATTTAGTTAAAGTGCATCTTTCTATAAGTTGGTTTTTGGTAGAGCCAGTCCTTCTAACTAAATGCTGGGTAACCCCTGCTGGCTTAGGTACCCTGCTGCTGGGGCATGTAGCTAGCAGTGATGGCGCCAGGGTTGTAGGCAAGTCTGGGGGGCTGCTGTGAAGTTTATTACCCCAAAGATGGTTTGCACCACTGCTAATCAAGAGTAGACTGGCCATGGCATGAGCAAGTGTCTCAAGACCTTCAGAGAATGATTTAGATCACCAAAGTGTAGCTTTGCCCAGAGAGAACACACTTGGTAAATCCTCAGAAATTCTTGGTTTTTAGCTTAAAATTTAATTGTCACAGTTTCTTCTCCATATGTTTGTATCAATAAGCAGTCAGTAGCACAACCATTCTGCCAGTGTCATGTTCACAAATCATCCCAAATTCACCCATAGATCAAAACAATTTCACGTAAGTCATAAATAAGTAGATCAGAACAACTTCACTTAACTCATGAACAAGTTGGTTTGAAATCATAACTAACCAACACACAGCAGGGAGTTACTGGACCCGACACTCTCCAGCACGATGGATGTCCTCCTCTACTTACAAAATCATAGGAAATTTTTTTGCTAGGATTCCTAATTCAAACAGAAGTACTGCTCTCCCA
This sequence comes from Manis pentadactyla, assembly GCF_030020395.1. Classification (NCBI taxonomy): domain Eukaryota; kingdom Metazoa; phylum Chordata; class Mammalia; order Pholidota; family Manidae; genus Manis; species Manis pentadactyla. The sequence goes on from NC_080023.1 coordinate 27,935,529, forward strand.
TAAGTCAGTACTCCCCATTATTTCAGTCAGCAAAACATTTTCTTTCAATACAAATTTCAACCAAAGAGAGAGGAGTAAGAAGAAACCCTTCACTTTTCTTATTTAATACATGACAAAGAATGTTGAAATGAGAAGTCAGAGAAATAAGTTTAATATTAATAGATATAAGCCACGTAGAAATCACAAGAAAAGTTGTGTGCCTGTCTCTTTGTATTCAAAAGTGTAATAAAAAAATTGTGGATAACCTAGTTTACAACAAACTTTTTTACAAGTAATCTGAAGAAGGAGTTGGTTCTGATTTTTATATAATATAAATATTAAATAGTTTAAAGCCAGGCTGCATACTATTTCCAGGCAGCAACTAAAAGCATTCAGATATTTTACTCGTTTGCTTTTTGCAATGTTGAGGTGAGATTTGAAAATTTCTTTAGAATGCTTTGTATTCATCTTTTCCTTTCTGTTTGTTTTTCCTTGTTTTCTTTTGTCTTTAATTAATTCACTTTTGTTCTTAAGTGTATAGTTAATCAAATATATGTCATTCAGAGGCAGGTAGGTTTTTTGTTTTTGCTTTTGTTTTTGTTTTTTTTTGGGCAGGACACAAGACCTGACAAATGGTAGATGATGACCTGGCCCAAGGTTGTTTTTCAAGCTTGATTATATATTCAGTCACTGTGTTCACAAGTAAGACAAGTTGGTTATAACAAAGAGGTATTAGAAATAAATTCGTAAATTCTTGTTAATGTTATATAGTCATTATCCTCTCTGTTAAAAATAATCAGCATCTTTGTTTATATTCTTTTTTTTTATAAGCTTAACATTTCTTTGAGTAAGTGGTGAACTTAGTGAACATGGACTCTTTTGTAATCAGATCTATGTTCAAGTCTCAATTCTGTTTCATATTATCATCAGTGTGTACAACTGGCTTAGTTATTTTTCTCTCAAATGGGGATAACACATCTCAAATGATCATTATGAAGACAACATACAAAACTTTCTTAGCATAGTATCTGAGATACAGTAAGAATTTGGTGAACCATTGTTTTCACCATAGTCCTAGTTGTTCAATTAATGAAGAAAAAATTGTAAAGAGTAGATTTTTAAAGCCTATTTGACAGTTTACCACATTATAACTGTCATTTAATATACAATAAAATGACAACAACATTAGTTGACTTCCTCATCTTGGAATCTGTCCCCCATACTAATTTTTACCCTCCATTTGGGATAACAATTCACTGTCAGTGAGGCAGAACTTGAAGCCACTCTAGACCCTTAGCTCATTGGTAATGGCATGTAGGTTGATGGACTATAGGGTGAAGGAAGTACAGATATTCATACATTCACTCATTACTGATTCCACATATGTGTATTTATTAAACAAAGTATGTCAGACACTGCTGGGTTCTGGATTTGGAACGATGATCAAGAGAAAATTGTCTCTGCATCAAATGGCTAAATTATTTTGTGTTAGATCACATTATTGTTTGCATTTTTTTCATTCCTCTCTTCCTTTTAAGAGGATTATACTTTCCTACTTATTGCCATGCGATTTGTCCATGTCCCCATGGGAAGAATATACATACACACACACACACACACACACACACACACACACATATATATATAAAATCTATTTTGGTCTTGTCCGTATGATTTGTTCTGTACAATGGAATGTGAGTGGACATGGTGTATAGCATGTCCAAAGAAGTTTTAAATGTTACACATCTCTCCTTCTGTTACATAATATATATGTCTGCATAAGTAAGATGATTTCAACTTGAGGCCTGGGATGAAATAACTGGTGAAACAAACCTATAGCCTAGCCACAGACCTGCACAGAGCCTGAGCCTGGAACATAGCTGCAGCTTCCAGTAGCATCCATTCAATGTGAGAGAGAATGAAACCTGTGTTGTTATAAGCCTTTGTGACATGTGATTGTTTGTTACCACAGCAAAGCTGACAAATACAGATGATTAATACACAAATGATAACCCTTCAGAAAGTGCTAACCTCATGCAGAGGGCTAAAATGGTAATATAACATAGAGATGTCTGGTGCTTTAGGTTTGTTGGTCAGAAAATGTCTCTCTGAAGCTGACATTTAAGCTGAGATTGGCCTCATAAGAAGTCATCAGTTAAAGACAGAAGCAGAAAGAAGACCATTAAAAATAATAATAAGAAAAAGAAAAATCTATTGCAAATGTCCTTCAGCAAGAGTGTGTGGGGTACACATGAATTTGGTGAATTAAAGACACTGAGTATAGTGGGTAAGGAACAGTGACAAGACAAAAGCTCAGTAGGAAGTAGGCACATGCCAGTTCATATAGACTTTTATAAATCAGGTTCAACAGTTTTCATTTTATGAGAAGTCCCTGGAAAGGTTAAAGCAGAAAAGGCATGTGACCTGATTTCCATTTTTAATAGATGACTCTGACAGCTTTTTGGCACCTGGTTTTAAAAGGGCAGTAGTAGAAACTGGGATATATTTGAAACTTAAATTGGGCTGGAGAAGACATGGTGATAATCTTGTCGGAATTGGTAAATAAGTTTCTCTCCTCTATATTCAAGTAGGTGTGTCCTCCAGATTTCTGGGCCCATTACTCTTTTCTCTCAGCTGATGAGATTTTAGAGAACCTTTCCTGGAGTGATATGGTCTGCTTCATTTAAAATTGTCACATTAGTTCTGGGTCAGCTTTTGTCTGCATTATACAAGGTTAGATGCCCGACTTATGGTATCTTTCTATGACTGGGAAGCAGCATTGCCATAGGAGCTAGTGCCATCAGAATGTTATTATCTGGGCCACATCATAGCTTGTTCTTCATCTGCACACGAATCATGGTGGTCTACTTCAGGACAAAATGGTAAATAATGTTTTTATGCCATTTTCATTTTTTTGTATTTAAAAATAAATATTGTTAGATTTTTACAGTCAGATTGGAAAAGATCAAACTGATAAGCAGGCTCAGTTTTCCCTGTATACTCTTCCTCCTAATATTTAGTTTTACTTGAAAAATGAGATAACTTCTGACTTTTCATTTATCAAAAGATTTAATGGCAAAAATGAAAAAGGAGGCATGGACATGCGATAGCAAGTCATCTGATACAATTCTAAATTGCTGTGACTGAATTGTGCACCCCCCAATCCCCCTCGGCAATTCATGTTGAAGCCTTAACCCCCAATTTGGCTCTACTTGGAAAGAGGAAATACTTGTGAGGACGTGAAATGAAGATTTGATGAAATCTTAAGGATGGGACCCTAATCTGATAAGACACCAGAAATCTCCCTCTCTGCTGTCTGGGGACACCGGGAGGAGGCCGCAGTCTCTCACAAGAAACCAAATCAACCAGCTTCTTGATACGGGATTTTTCAGCCCTCAGAACTGTGAGAAATAAATTTCTGATTTTTAAACTCCCCAGTCTATTCCTTTTGTTATCATAGCCTGAGCTAATGGATATGTATGGATTATTAATAATTGTAACCAATTTTCCATTTTACTGGGAAACATGATCATCAAGCCTATTTTTTTATAGGCTAGAAAAACATTGGCAGCCAAATGTTCTGATGGCAAATCATTTACATACTCTTTTGTTGCTTAATTTATAATTTTATAAATTATATTTATAAATTATAAATTTATTTATATCTATACTGCATTTATAATAATTTTAGAGACATTGAGAAAGACTTCATTAAAAACTTTTGAAATATTGTATTATACAGTAATTTAGAACTGAACACATTTCCTTTTATTTTTAGCTAAAATAAATGCCTAGTCTATAATATATTTTAATTTATTTACTTTGTATCCTCTGTTCTTTGTTTTTTTCCCCCCTGTTCTTGTTGTGTTTTTGTCATCCTGTTACATTAATTTTTAATGGAGAAAATTCTCTATTTCCTCCTTTGTGCTCTTCATGTAACCAATTATTCAATCACCTCTTCCACAAATTTTGTGATGTTAACTCAGCTTTTAATGAATGCTGGTTGATTTTTCTGTAATATTTTTAAATTAGCTTAAGTTATAGAACTCTTAAAGCTGTATTTCTTTTAAAAAATAGATCACTTAAGTATTATTCCTGACCATAATGTTTTTCCAATGTCTCTATTATAATCTTTTATTCAGTACTAATTTTCCTGAATTATTTTCATATTTCTAAACAGGTTTTTTACTGTTTAAACTGGAAATGTTCTGAATAATAACAAACCTTTTTTTCCTGTGTTTTCTTTATGTCATAAATCTGACAAACTCTTTTTATAATCCTTCCTATGAAAAAAAGTCTACAGCTTGTATTTATTTTCTTCATCAGCATGAATATTTCTTCTCCTAATGATACCATTATTTGTGCCTAAACCCACAATATAGCAGTCAACCAACATAATACCTTCAAAAGCCATTGGAGATAAAACGTTTGAGGTTACTCATTCAGCATATGCAGTTTATAGCTTTCTCTGTAAAAGGAAAACATTGGTTAATTTATTAATACAGTGTTTTATTTTTCTCTAAATGCTGCAAAAACCCAACCACCCCACTACAGAGAATTGCTTACACCAGAACCAAGTGAATTAAGTGTAATTTCCTAAGTTATATGATATTCAATGGGCATTCCTTCCATGACTCCAATCTGCTTCATATATATTGACTGAAGGCATCTAGACTCATAAAATAGCAAAAATGAAATAAGTTAATACATATAAGTAATTTAGAATAGTGTCTGAAATACAATAAACATATACAGATAGCAACAATCATTGTCTCTACCACGTACATCTTAATAATTATTGTCTCTACCACAGTGCTGAGTAGAGGACAGAGTACAAGGCAGACTGTCAGTAAATTCTGTTGAGCTCATTCCTTAACTTTTAGGGACTATTTCATACTTGGTTTTACTTTATCAGTTAGAAATAAAAGAAATATATAACAAATTGCTTTCAAGTTTGTCTTCTTTATACCTCCTTTAAAGACCATCTAGCAAATTCATTCAATTTTCCATTTGAAAAATTCATAATGAAAGCAATTCTATTAGGTACCTTCTCATTCCAGACATCATTTGATAGAAGGGAATAAAATCCAAGATATGAAATTGAACCCAAAATATTCCTGAACACACCATTCAGCATATACTTCCCAAATAAAAAATAAGAAATATGGGCAGAGTTAAGCAAGGGATGTGAACTTGAAAATCCTGATAAGTCATATCAAGTTGTCTTTCCTTAAAGCCCTCACATTCCCGTATCACTGTGGATGTGTTGGCTCATGTAGGTAGAGACATATCAAATCCATAAAAACAAAAAATATTGGAGATATAAAAGTCTTTAAACTTTTATAACTTGATCAATTTCATTTTTTAGACAAATGAACTGATGTTAAGAGATTTATTTTTCTCAGCTAATGTTCTAGCAAAACTAGGAATAGAATACAGGACTCCTAATTTCTGGGTCAGTGCTCTTTGCTTAAGAGTATACTGACTCATTAATACTGTCATGTAAGCAGTTATTGGGAGGAACCTGATTTCATGATATAGAACTGAGTTTAACTGGTACATGAGTTAAAGTAGAACATGTGATAAGGGAATTTTAGATACCTAAGTGTAAAAGTTCTTTCTCTGGTGCAGAAGATACCCATTCTCTTACCCTCCTGAGTGTTATATTTCTCACTCAGTGTTAAGTGTCTGGTGCATAGATGTTGCTAAAAAATATTCACTTAATAAATAAATAAGAAGGAGCAGTTCATTTTGCTGCATCATGTTTTGTGGAAGAGCACTGAGAAGTCAGAAAGCATAAAACACTAATAATGATCTTTGTCATTTGCGTGATTTCCTATCTTAGTATTGACCACTATCTGCAGGAAGATGATCCTTGAATGAAAGAAAGACATGTTTAACAAATGTCCTGTATGTGTATGTGCATTTTTTGAGCAGGCCTGCAAACATGCATGTTTCCTTCTGGACTCCACATTTGCTAGGCCCTAAGAGTCTCATCTTTCGCCACATATTCCCTGATTTACTGGGAAAATGAAGCAGATGTACCAGGAAAATCTCTGGTCTCTTCTAGCTCTTGCATTCCCTGTGATTCTCATATGCCATACTTCTAATTAAACTCCTTGATGCTAATTAAAAATGAGAATAGAACAAATGCCACGATCTGAATTCAGACTCCCTTCCATTACTAAGCTCTTCAGGGCTGGGCTTTTAGATTTTCCCCCTAATTAGGATTTCATTGGCACTCATACTCTGTCATATGTACTTTATTGTTAGTTCCATAAAAATAATTATAGTAGATCAGAAAATACCTGTCTTCTCTAAAGTCCTCAGAGTCCAAAGACTTTTTTGTCTTCAGGGCTGTGGCATTCTAATCTGAGCTCTGGCAGATGGTGAGATGCAGTGTATAATTTGGCATGCTATGTCTGTCAGCCTGTGGCAACCCTTAGGCATTTTATTTCTGCAGGAAACGATGATGATGGCAAGGACATGTGGTGAATGACCCATGAGAGCATAATCATGTTAGCTCCTGACTCTGCAAAAACTTAACACATGGCAATGTTATTAGCATTTTCTAAGGAACCAGCATCTATTAAACAGACTTCTGTTTGACTGTGTTAGATTTCTTCTGGTCGGTAGGTTCTTTCTACTATTAATTTACCAAAGAACGTAGTGTAGCGGCGTGAAATTGGACGCCTGACAGCTGATCAACATCACCTTTGCACTTTATGCACTAATAACTTCAACTCATATTTTTGTTAGTGTTTCTATTCTCCTCTGCAATTAGAAGACTATTTTTTCCTTAATAGTTTGTATCAGTTCTCTATGGCATTATAGTTCCCTTCAAATGAGGTAACAAACATTAAGGCAAACTTACAAGACACATTTTGTGCAAAGGATGGCAGATGTAGTAGAAATAAGGATGTATAAATGTGAATATCCTGAATAAAGAAACAGTCAGTGATCATTTCTATCTTGGATAAACAAACAATGTTTTAAGGTGACTCAAATTTAGGTCTATAAAAATATGAGTCTTATACTTACAGAACACAATGTTTGTTATTCCTGCCCTTCTTTTTTTTTTAAAGGGTGGGGCATATACTACCTGTCCTTTCAGGGGAGGAAGATGTGTATAATGAAAGATCAACTATTAGTTTTAAGATCTTTAAATAAAAGATAATAAAAGTATAGTACCTAATGAATTTGTGCTTTACCACTTCTTACTGTAGTGAGATTATTATCTATTTTTCTCTCCCTCCATGGCAATATATATTTAGAAACATTTTAGAAATGAGGCAACTTCAAAGTGGTTTTCTCTATATATTCTTCCACTGATAAAATTGAAGAATGACTAAATCACCTGAAATAATTTTTATTCTTTCAACTGATCTTTGTCCAAGCAATAGAGGGACAGGTGAAATTTGGTTAATACTGCAGTAAGAAGGCCAGCCACTTTTTAGTTCCCTAGGCAGAAGGAGGACTTCTTAATCTAAAGCTCTGGAGAGTGATAATAAAGCTGCATCATATTCCCACAGTATGCTCATAGAAGATCTCAAATTCAGAACTCACCTAGTCTAAATTATAAGTAATTTGTATAATTTATATAAGACCAAAATGCATTTTCATAATAGAAATTCCTGAATAACTTGAAACTTTGTAAACAACTGCTTATAAATATGTTAAGTACTTTATAGAATAAAGTCTGTAACATTCTTAAATGATTAACCTCTAACAAAGACAAGAAGAGTCTAAGGAAATAAACTGAATTTTTGCATTTCTATTCCCAGTCCACTTGAGTGTAAAGGGTCTCTGTGCCTCTAGCAGTTTGAAGCCTATTCAGGCATCTTCCAGAAGGAATAATAGCCTTTCACTCCGCCTCCCAGAAGCTGGAGTTTGAACATAATCACACTAGTAATAGTTTGGGCCACAGATTCAGGGTGTGAAAATTTGAAATGGTCCTTAAAAGTCTAAGAAGTGAGACATAGGTCCCTTCTAACCTTTATTAATTATAGTGTTGACTTTAATTCTACACTGTAATGGACACTGGCTTTGTAAGAATAAATTTGTAACAGAGATTCTTAAGTCTTAATTAGTGCTTATTCAGAATCTCCAGTTACTCAAGAGTCTCTTGCCATGTAAACGTCTTAGCAGATTTAGCTTTAGAGCCATGCCTTTGTTGAAAGTTCCTGTGTCATGTCTTTGCCCTCTAATATTAAGTAATCTCTTATTCATTTGCCTTCTTTTCCTTATTATATCTTATCAGTTGGGAACTTTGGAAAATGTGTGTCATGGAAACAGAAGCTCAGGCTTATCTCCTGATCATCTATATTAAACTAAGAGCTGGCTTTTCCATTCAGTCTCTCGTGTTACCTAAGCATAGCCAGGCATGAGCTCCCATTCAAGGCATTATATTTTTAGAGACTACTTAAAAGGCAGGGGTCCCTTAGAGACTGCTTTGCATAACTGGTGCTGAGGAATGGCAGTGAGAGCCCAGGAATGACTGTAGAAGTCCAGTGTCCTGAGAAGACTATTGCTCCACCTGACTTTTCTGTGGCCGTTCCCACCTAGGCCAGTGTCTCTCCATCTTCCTGTGATATTCCTGATGTTCTTCCAATAAGTTCCTTTTCTGCTTAAGATAATCAGAATATTTCTTTCATTTGCAATCAGTAATTCTGATGAGTAGCTGATGTGAAATAACCTTAAGTAAGTCAATTGAAGAGAAACTATGAACACTTCTTTTTGAAATCCCCCCAACTATGTTTGTTGCAGCCCAAAATGGGATGGCAAAAAGAGGTATTCGATAGTTCAGCAGCGAGTAGGCCATGTCAAAAAAGAAGAGACTTACACATATTTAGGAAATAGCTGCCTGTGACATCTGTGGACTTATAAGAAGACTTACAAAGAGACTTATTCAGTGACATTTATGTGCCAGTGAGAATGCTTCCTGGAAAGAATGATGGCTATAATTAATATAAAACTTGTATCATGTCTCCCTTTAACTCTAGGAACAAATTCTAGCTGATAAAGTGGGGATGATTCTTAAACTGACTCACCAATGTCACAGATATTAAAAAATAAAGAAATCTAAACTACAAAGCTGTCTGAATGCAGAAGACATGTTTTTATTTTGCTGCTTAGTATTGTTGGCGTATTATGTAAGAGGGAAGGCAGGATGTCCAGTTTCAAGAAGCTGGAGTAACCAAAGCCAAGTACCCAGACAACCACGGAAGAAGGTAGAAAATGTGAAATGACAAAAACAAAAAGACCTCAAGACATAATGAGAACTCATAAGCTGAGGAGGTTCAGAGAAGATCTGGACTGTCTTAGAAAAGGGCAGAACAAAAACCTTTTGAGCCTGGGAGTAAAGATTGAGTTCCACCCCTTTCTCAGTCACCATGCACTGGCATATGGCTGCATGCACTACAGTCCATAGGTCAGACAAGGTGGGTTCCAAAACTGTTTAATGGTTTATTTGCTACCGTTTCCCTTTGAAATTTTTGAAGTAAAGTGTTATTTTGGATGACTGAAATAACAGAATTCAAACTTCACTATAAAACATATGGTTCATTCAATATAAAATAATTCAAACTAAGGAATTAACAAATACTCTTGTTTACATAATGAGCTAATGTAAATTTAGCCATGTCCATTGTTAAATGTATGTCTAAATAAGTGAAAAACCAAATAAGGCATCAGTAGAAAGAAATTAGATATGTTGTTTTTATAATAAGGGTCTTGGAGTCAATAGCTTATTAAAACTCTCAGAAACCTTGATTTTTTTTTAATTTATCAAAATTCTTTTAAGATTTATTTGGTCTCTTTATCACTGCTTTGTGGTCCTAGTTCTGCAGCGACATCTTATGGAGTTGGTTAGCTCACACAACCATTTAATAATGTCTGCCAGAAGCGATCATTGTTCTAACAGACTTGATGCAAATGGAATCCCTGCCTGTGCTTTGAATGTGGAAGTGATTAAACTGATGCCACGAAGACCTTTTCTTCTGTTTTATTGCTTATCTAAAATTTCCTTACCATAGCAACTGTATGATTTTTAAAACACTCTAAAGTATATGTTGAGATCTGAAATTCTCACTATGTATTTCCATGCTAGAATAGAAAAGGAGAAAGAAGCTGTTAATAGTGAAATGAGACAGTGGTAAAAGATCACAGTATAGCTGGTGTTTGTTGGCAAGAGTTTCCACTTAAAAATTTGTAGCAGTGCAAATGCCTGTATTATTACTGTGTTTTTCACTGATTGTGATCACCAAGAGTAGGGGTTGGGAAAGAAACTGATGTATTTGAAACTCAGAGAAATAAACTGTAAAATTCCCTTTAGTAAATACATTTAGCCATCTCTTCTTCTAAGTGTTCTTTTGATAGCACAATGCACTGTATTAAACTCTAGAAAAGGAAAAATGGTCTGGTTTCATATTTCTTATTGGGTTTACATTCGCAAAAGAGATCCATATTTGTCACCAACTTAAAACATTATTTCCCAATCTGATAGAGGAAAAATAACTAATGACTTCTAAATCATCTGAGTTAAGAATCTTTTGTTTTCATTTGGTTTAACATTTGCTATCAGATATCCTAACTGAGACAAAATTTATTTGGAGCCAGACCCTTCCTTGTAGTAAGATTGAACTCTACATTGTTAATTATATGTTAAAACAACAACAACAACAACCTGAAGTTAATTGTAGGAATAAAAACTGCTAAGTAATTTTCATATGGATGCAGAGGGTAGACCATAATGAAGAAAAATTATCAAATATATGACCCTGAAATTGTATTAAATTTTGATCAGTTGGTGAATGAAGCACTGCTTGTATCAAACATCACATTCTAGCTAAACAAGAAGAGGAAATTCCTCTACTTCTCTAAGAGCACATAGTAGATCTCCTAGGGCATTATAATCACTGGTGAGTAAACAGCATGGTTAATCTTTGTCTAATGGCCTCTATATGAAAACTCTCGGTGTGCCTGTTAATTATGATTGCATCTTAAGGAGCCTGAGCATTTCCATGTGTACCATAAACACCTCTTGAAAAAAATGGACTTTCAAGGCTCATGTGTCCAGTGACAATATAAATCTCTGAGATTCTACATTCCAGAGATCCTCTGAAGAGTGAAGATTGCCTTTATTTCCCAGGCCCACATATAGAGAAAACCCTGGACCTATGAATGCCAATTGTATGCCGCTACATCAGGAAACACAGATAAGGCATTGTTCTATCTATGGTTTGTGCTGCACACGTAGCTACACACAGTAAGATGTATTGATTTTAATTAAATATTGATAGAGCTGCTAGACACATAAAAGTTGGAAGTTGGAGTATATTTGTGGGTGGTGGGGAATATAATGACTTTGATTTAAGTTATGTACTCTTGAGGCACCACTCACTTATCCAAGTGTAGAAAGTGATTAACCATGTGGAACTGAATTTAGGGTAGTATTGATTTGGAAATACTCCGAAGAGGAGTGTTAAAGGAAGTGTACATGGTAAATTCTTAAAGGATATTTTATAAGAAGAGATGAGTACAACATCTGTAGCCCAAATAGCGGACTACGGCAGACATGAGAACTTTGTATCAAGATGACACTTTTACCTCCTTAGTGAAAGTACTGTATTGTTACTTCATTAGTTTGAAAACAAGCTTTCTCAAACTTGATTTAGTTTAAATATAAGGAAAACTGACCTAACCCTGAAATGTGAGAGTAACTACTCTTAGGAATAGAGCTCATAAATAGTTATGGACAAATGACATCTTAGTGTACTGAAAATGAAGCAACTCTACACTGATGTGAGCATGAGATATCAAGCAGGTCGTCAATAGAATATCAATATGAGCATGCAAAACTTAAATATCTGTAGATGCTTGAATTTGGAATTTTAAGATATAATTTTTTTTCCATTTAAGTATATAATTTCAGAAAACTAGGAGAATTTGAATACCTACCATTATAAAAATTGTAAGAGAAATAGATTTTCTTAAGATGACAGATAGGAAATATGTAATGGATTTATGTCATCACTTGAAAAAAGACAAGCCTTTACCACTAGCATCTTTTTTAGGGTATAAGCAAGATGGGGCATTTAGCTTTATCTATCTATCTATCTATCTATCTATCTATCTATCTATCTATCTATCTATCTATCTATCTATCTATTTATATATATATATATTTATTTATTTTGAGAGTAATATAAGATTGAATGAAGTGGAGGAAAATGACAGTTTTTTCTAAGCCAAAATATATTTTTTTAAACAAATAGGAAGGCAACTGGAAGTAACACACATAAACTGATGGGTTCCAACATTCTGTTTCTAATTGGCTAATTCCATATTAACAGTTTTACTTCTTTTCTTCTGAGATGAATCATCATGAGGGAAGAAAACAAGGCAAATGATTTCCTGGCTGAGAAAAACATCTTTGCTTCATTACATAATTTTAATTTTCTCTGGTTTCTATTCTGAACACTGAGAACTCAATAGAGAAAATTTTGCTTTTTAACACAGAACTATGTGCATTTACATAACCATGTACATTTAAAATGTTAAAAAGCCGACTTTCACCCCATCCCATTTGTCAGAACCTGCTTCCCCAAGCCTTTCAAAGGTGAAATTTGTGATGCCTGTCAAATGCAGATTCAATACCATCAATCATATGAGATAGTCTTTTTCAGGGAACATAATGTCTCAGCAGCAAGCAAGCACGGTCTTACAGCAGAGTAACCTGCTGGAGATAGTCCAGCAGCCAAAGTCACAGTACTTATCTGATGAGGTAGGAGTAAGCCACGAGTCCCTGTGACGTGTCTGATATAACACAAGCTCTAATAAGTGCTGCCATGTAGTGAGTGTTTACAATATATGGAAACTCACAGAAAGTTTCCTTGTTGACAGGAATGAGAAAACAAAAATTGAAATATTAATCCAAATTTGGAGAAAAGTCTCTGGTAACAACCCAAATTTAAATTGGTCTCAGAAGACCTAGACACTGGCAATAAGGGAAAACTGAAAACAGATCAGTCCTCTCAGGAACTAACTCTCTAATTCAAACGAATTAATCCTCTACTTGATTAAAGTGATTATCGCCCATAGGCTAACAGGCAGACAAAAGTAAATTTAATTAAACTTCTGAGGAAGATAACATCATACAGAATCTCCAGTTATCTCTACAATTTTGTATTTATAGTGACTGTCACTCAACAGAATAACCAAGCATGAGACAAAATCACATGACTACAAAGAGAAGCTATGGATATAAAATTCCCAAAAGTCCAGACAATGCTGAGCCATGAACTGTAAATCAACTAAGCTCAATGACTTCAAAAATATTAACAAGCTAGAATGAAAACTTTGATGGAGAACTTGTATCAATGGAAAGGAAGCAAATTAAAAATGTACAGCAAACAATGTGTAAAAATGAATAAGAGTTCAAAGGATGGTGTAACTGCAGATTGCACACAGTTGAGAGAACTAAGTTAATTGGTGTGCAGTTCAGAAGAAAATATTCCAATGAATAATGGAGAGAAGAGGACAAAATACTGTAAAAGTACAATATGTAGCAAAAAAGTCATCATATTTAAGAATAAAAAAATATGACTTGCCGGGTTAATGGCAGAATTTCCTGAATCTCCATCCTGGCCTTAGGCCATTTACATATCAATGCATGTTTACCATTGCAGCCTGAGGTGGATCTGGGCAAGGGGTGAAGAGAAAACGGCCATGCTCTCCAAACCCCTTCCCTCCATTCCTGAGGTAATTGGTCTGGCATCTGCCAGTCACCAAGGACCCACCCATGGAGTTCCTCCCAAAAAGGGCAGGCAGAAAGTAGAGAGCGTGCTGTGGTTGCAGAGAGACGAAGTGTGCTTAGCTTGTGGGGACCTGGGAGAAAGGACTTGCACTATTGAATTACCCAATGATTAGCCCTCTTGAGTTTGTGTCATTATAACTCTTTTCAGATACTGATACTACAATTTTGAGAGGCTTCATGGGTTACCAAATGTCTGAAGATACCACTTTTTTCCATTCGTTCTAGTTATGACATACATAAGAATTTAGTAACTTATGACGTGACAAAAATTGGAGTGATAACTCAAATGAGACTCACATCCTTTGAATTTAAATCTACTGATCTCTATTCATGAATGAGGTAGATATACAGATATTTACTATATATCAAAATGAGAAAAGATAAACTAAGATATGTAGTAGCATTGTTGAATACTCTGCTATTTGCAGTAATACCTATATTTTTGCAGTTCTTCCTACTTAGTCAAACAAAGTAATTACAATGACTCTCCTTGCAAGTCAAATACAGCTATAGTTTAACAGGATACAGGCCAATAAGACCAAATAGAACTCTAACTTGTATAAAATTCATAATGAATTTTAATAGCAAAACTATCCAGTTCTTTTTAAAAAATTCACATTTAGATATTTATTTATATAACCCAATCTCTCAAAAACTTACCTTCCAATCTTAAAGAGCATTAAGGGAATAAACTAAAGTCCTTTACCTTGAAATGACATAAATTTTATCTTAAACAAATGATCCATCAGTTTGGCTCTTTTACCAGTTTGTTTCCACAGCTCAGATGATCATTTTCACCAGTGCTTGAGTACATGGCTGCAAATTAGCAACACTTGTTTTATATTCTTATCCTTACTCCCCACTCTGCTACTCTCTGCTTTTCCCCTGTGAGTTTGTAGATGAAAATAGAGAAAAGTGACTCAAAATTTCTAAACTGATGTCTATATATTTTGGGAACCAAACTCAGGAGCTTCCGTAGCCCAGGGATAGTGGGTGTAATGGGAGTAACTAGGGAAGTCAGAAACAGGAAATTTGATGGCTACATGACCTTCCCCTTGTGTTATAAAATCCCACATAAAGTTACAGACTTCCACAAAGGTTTTAGAAGCCAAGTGTATTCTTTGAATTTCATTTCCCTTTCATTGTAACTACACTGAGTGAGCTGAAGATGACAGGGACAGACAGCACTTGGAAGAATATGAAAAATCACCTCTTTGTCCATTATTTTGCATTTGATTCTGGTGTGTCTCTCCTTTTTTTTTTAACATTGAAATTTTATATACTTTAGCACTTAGATTTGCAGGAATCATGGCACATGGGTTCTTTCCTCATGTCTACCCTCCAGCTGGAATATTGAGGATCAACTAAATGTGACAAGTCTGACAGGGGACTGTGGAAAACTAGGTTTGTAGGTAAGACAGTGCTGAAGGAAGAGTTAGTACTTAGTATAGAATGAAAGGGAGCTGAACTTTTGTTTAATTTTGTAGTAATTCTAGTTGGGTTCTAGATGCTTATCTGATGAACCAAGAATTCTCTCTATATTGTTTCCAAGGCCATAAAAGTAATTATAAAATAAGTTATGAGTATAGTGTTATCATAGGTCCTTGCGACATAGTATAGTAGAAAAAACACAGAGATAAAATGGGAGAAGCAAATTCTGTTGTCAGCTTAACCTTATACAGGCTGGAAGACTGGGAGAGTTACTGAAATCTTTATGGACTGTATTCCATAAAAGGAAGTCAGGGGAACGATTGGGCAAATTCTAAGAGCCGGAGCTCAAAACACTTACCAGCTCCTCCTCACAAGCTGGCACTTCATTTTAGATTTCAGCTTTTCCACCACTTTATTAGAGAATTGTCTGAGCTTTATCACTGAATTTTCTTTTTATTCATTTCTTTCTCATCCGTTGCAATGTGAATTATTCCACTTCCCTGAAATTGTATTCTTGATAGTGTTCTGTGAAACCTTACCCAGTATCCTCAAATGATCTTTAATCTGGGCTTCAAAGGCATTTTTAAAATTCAGTGATTACTTTTATTATATTCAATCCTTTGCTTTACACATGGTCACTATTGTAAGTGGCTTTGACTACAGCCTTGCTCACTTGCCCTTATCATTCCCACATCTAAAAAAGTGACTGGCGTGTGAAAGTGGATGAATGATGATTTGTTGACTTGTCATTGCTTTGGGACTCTGTGAATCTTATTTGGACAACTGAGCTTGAGCTTGAGTGGTATCTGTAGAGATTTAATTAAAATGCTCTTCTGTTTATATAATAAATGTCTTCTTTATGTAATAAATATGTGCCATTCAAATTTACTAACATCCTGATTATTTGGAATAAATGCAAAATGATCAATACATTAGAGATCACTTATTCTGTGACATTATGGCACTATATAGTTTAGCTTTTACCTTACTAAAGACCACTATTTCATTTAGTATACAGAGAGTCAAAGAAATACCTGGCTATACCAAAATAATAAATAATATATAAAATAAAAAATAGACACTTGAGACACTTGCCAAAATGTAGAAGGGTAGCATAGATTTTTATGTACTTGCATGGTCAAAAAGGTATGTCAGTTATCAAAAATGAATGGAATCTTTTAATTATAAATGATAAAAATGTAAACTCTCTTAGCTTTCAGAATATCCATATATATTTTTTAAGACAAAAAAATGTGAATCAGGAGAGTTAGGATTAAGAATATTTAAGTTATATCACATTAAGTAAAAAAGTGATAATAAATTTGGAAACGTAGTTATGCTAGATGCACATGCTAACCTCTGAGGTAATGTGGACAGCCAAAAACGTAATGGAAAAAGCTTTTGACTTTTGTTTTTAGTGTTTAGCTTGAATATTCATTATCTACACTAAGGAGTTAGGCAGATTTGACTGGGTCCTCTGAGAAGCAGGTGCCAAAAAAAAAAGTATTTTTCAATTACTTCTTGGGGAGAATTCCAGTTAAGGTAAAGGGGGAGAGGGAGCAGGTGTAGACAAGGAGAGCCTTCCAAGTTAGGTCTAACAACTGTGAAAGGAAAATGGAAAGGAGGAGGATGTGTAGGAGAAGATTTAGGCTGAAATGCAGCCCTGAGAAAGTCTTGTCCGGACTGATGTGCGTGCAGAGCCAAGACTGCTCATTAGAGGAGTCCCGTAATTGACAGGACAGGTCATATTTTTGTCCCTCCATGGCTCTCAGTCATTGGCTGGAAGCTGCATGGACATGGCTTTGACATGAACACTGCGGCAGATATAAAAGTGCAGTAGCTGGAGATGTTTCGAAGGAAGCAGCAGATTATCCCAAAGTGCATTTTGAGTAATGCATCTGCATGGCTGCCAGACCAGAAAACTTACAAATCTAATATGTGGCACACTTCTTCTGATCTCAGCATCATGCCGTTTCTGTGCACATCAGTTTTTCTCTATGTGAATTCATAAAAGAAAATAAATCTCCAGGGATGCAGTGTAAACAGGAAATAGGTGGAAATGGCTGTTGGCACATTTTGACATGGCTGTGACATCAACAGAGAAATTGCTATATGGGAAGAAATGAAGTAGAGGATTCCTACACAATCTTCCTGTCACGTGATCTAACCTGGAAAGCCCTGTATCTTTCAGAGAATAACTAAACTGCTTCAGCATACTTAGCAAAGCCAGAGAAAATTTCTATTTCTAGGAGATAATCATAGTCAGAATCAACAAGGGGCCAGGTAGAAAAAAAGCCCTCAGCTACTCACAGTGTTAGAATGAGAGCCAAGGCCTTTACCCTAGTCTACACTTGCTTTCATTTTTGCCTATTTTTCTGAGCACAGGTTTCATTTGCCCCTCAGTAAGTAGTTTATGACCACTCTGTTTTGTTTTCTGTTTTAAGTTTTTCAAGAAAATGGAAGCTCTTTTCTACTCTAGAGACTTTGCAAGAGTATTTTTTCTGTCTAGACTATTTTCCTAAGGCTTTTCTCCATTTGGCCGGCTTCTGCCCATCCAAAGTGTCTCAGAGACCTGCTTGAGTACCATCTGTAGGAAGATAGCCACACCCTCCTTTTCTTAATCACAGCAACATGTGAGCATCTTTCATAGTGATTTGTATTATATGGTTATGTATATACATGTTCTTTTTATATAGGATTTTAAAACCTATCAGAGCACTTACAACATTGCACATTTATTGCACAGTTATAGCATAGCAATACATATTTGCTGAGGAATTATTGAATGGACTAATAAATATATCTTAACATTTTTTATATGCATCACAAAATTCACAACACTGCCATCTGGAAAGGTAATAATATTTCATATTCCTAGCATCAGTTTAAGAGAAGACATGTTTTACTCTTCTTCCTTAACAAAGGATTGTGTGGTTTTAAAAAATAGTTTTTCACATAAATGAAAATAGTATTCATTGTTTTAATTGATACCTTTAATAAAACTTTTTAAATTTAATTTAATGTATTATTTTAATAGTATTCATTGTTTTATTAAATTCTAGTCAGGTAGACATTAAACTTCCCTAGGTGGACTTCAAACTGTACTAAGTTCTAGGCATGCTCACAAAGCTCCTCACTTTAATTGTCTGTGTCAGGCACAGATGGACAGTGCTGCATCGGCAACCCAGATGCTGTTTCTTCTTCTTAAATGTCACTTTGAAGTGTCTTATGGGTTAAGAGAAGGAATTCTAGGGGGATTAATGTGTCTTATCCTCTAACTGAAGAAGTTCTTACTATATCAATTTGATATCAAGTTGACTGTGAAATGTAATTACTTTTGCCTTTACTATGGTTTGGTGTTATAGTGACAAACATTGGTTCCATGGATGCAAGAGCAGTATATTTAATGAATCAATAACTTTGAAAAAATAGATTTCTTATTACAAAGGTTGTACGCACTTTCTTGGTAAACATATAAAATCAATCAATCTTATTTAAAATTCAAAGACCCAAAAGGCAATTTTGAAGACTAACAACTTGAGTTTCTCAGTATCGAGGAAACAGGTTTAAGGGAAGTGTCTATGCCATGCCTGGTACAGTAATGTCAAGCTGAGCAATGTCAGTATCAAAATATACAGAAGATAACAAAGGAAGTGAACAGTAACTGCAGGAAGTATAGGCCAACATTCCTGACCAGAATGACTAAGTTTAAATTTTTGAAAAAAAAACTGATTTCTTTGGAATATCAGAAATATCTTAATAAGAAAGCCTAGTAGAAAATAGAATACCCTGCAATAAATTATTCATTGAGTATTTTACCTATGCCACATATTCCTTAAGTTCTCCATTATACTACAATGAAAAGGATACACAAAGCCTCATCCTTAAATATTTTATATTCCCTATGTAAATTCCATCATTAAATAGGATGGAGTTTTGGAAACTAATAAGGGGGATGTTTATTGGAAATATAACTGATCAAGGGCTGGTGACAAAAGGAAAGTAGAAATAATGGTAAAAGAAAAATTGGGATATCAAGTCAAAGTTAGTCTCCTGGTAAGCATTTATTAGAGCTACTAACAGCCCATCACTGTGTCAGAAACTGACCATTGGTCTGCTACTCCTTAGATGGAACCTCCCTTAAATTCATAATACTCTCAAACTGTAGTCACACTGTTTTCAAATTATAGAAAAAGAAAAAAGAAAATATTGCTGAACTACTGTTTAAAAATACTGAGATCCATTCTGAAAATCCTGGCATTCAGAAAAATATGGAATTAGAATTACCATTATCCCTACAGACTAGGTTATAGCAGACTTAAATTTTTCACTTAATTTCCA
This sequence comes from Manis pentadactyla, assembly GCF_030020395.1. Lineage (NCBI taxonomy): Eukaryota > Metazoa > Chordata > Mammalia > Pholidota > Manidae > Manis > Manis pentadactyla. Next base: position 27,955,096 of record NC_080023.1, read on the forward strand.
GTTGAAGGAATGCCTACAGATCACCTACTATATGGTGCACACTATATAACTCTCTAAGAACAGAACATTGGTAAGACATTTCCTCTATCCTCAAAAAGCTAAGAGTATAAAATATTATGAGAGAGGTCTAGCAAGGATGCCATCACCAAGAATCTTCCTTGTATAAAGAACATTTTACAAATTATTGTACTTAAATGCAGAGGTAGTAGTGCAAATATTTGATAGTAGGTACTGACCAATCAGAATGAACCTGTACATAATCACTAAGGACATGCTGGAGCAAACCTGACACATGTCAACGCTGATTGTCAGCCATGGGCCACCATGGTTGCTTTTTGCCAGAAAGAATAACATCCTGAACCCAATTCTGGCAAGCCCAGTAACTGTTATAGTTACTGTAGCTAAAGGAAATACTAAACACGAAGAAGGTGACAGGCAAATATCCACTAATTGTGAAAGATAAGCTGGTGATGCTGACTCCTTCAAAGAGTAGTGTCTTCAATTTCATGTGATGCTGCAAATCATTGTGTTTAAACCCCTATAACTCATCACTCAGATGAAGAAGCACAATTTATTGCCAAAACATCTTAGCTTATCATTTCACCTCTTCTTCATGAGTTATTAGTTGTCCAGAGATAATGTTATTAATCATAAATAATTATCAAACTTGAATTGTACATTTCCAGCATGCATAACTTCTTCATAAATACAATTTTCTTGTGTTTGCAGTTGATTTAAACATTGAGAGATTTCCAAGGCAATAAAGTATGAAATATCCGCCACAAGACTATCATTTGAAACACAAGCACTTTAAATATCTAATCACTGATACCTCATCAAATTTCCCTTACATCTTCTCTCTCCTAGAAGCAGCTGGTTTGCATGCTTGTTGTCTTTGCTGGATTCCATGGGCAGTGGGTTTTAATTAACAGAGCTTGGATTCATAATCTGTCTCCATCATTATCAACTGAGTAGCTTTAAGTCTGTTGCTTGACCAGTATGTGTGTAAGTTTCTCCATCTACAGATTAAGGATGGTGGCATCAAAAACTAGAAATGTTTTGCTCTTAAAAAAGATAAGGCTCTCAGTATGTGCATGGTCAATAATAAAGTGTCAAATAAATAGCTAAAAGCTATAAGTAAGACTCCTTGCAGAGATTTAAAAAAGAGGTTTTACTGAAACTGTTAGTTTTTTTTTTATAGTTTATTATTTCTTAGGTTTAATTTCTGCCAAATAAGCAATTGTTAGAATGAGGCAAAAAAAAATAATAATAATTCCCTCAGAGCTTACTATCCCTTGAAGGCTTGTTTTGACCCCAAAACAAATAAATAGATAACTCCTCTACCTTTGGAGAATGTGTGAAGATTAAGGAGTTGTTTCTTTGGGTTCAAGTTTTCCACATGCAAGGAGTCCACTATGGTGATATGATTAATTTCACAACACCAGTGTTTTGTCATCCAGCATTCCCATGCCATGCAGCTATGATAAGTATTCTTTAATTAAATCTCAAAATTTGCCACTGTTGTTACATAGTGCAGCTGGAGCACAAATATACCTTTGTGGACCACAAAGGTTTTAATATGCAGCTGGGAAAGCTTAATAATAGAACATTTGCATGAAAGCTGTTTGAGCTGGTGTCCAAAGTTCTTAAAACTTTTCATAAATACTTATATCTAAAGGAATAAAAAAAAGAGGACAGCTTAATGAATCTGTGTTTCTGGTTATAACTTACAGAGGTCAACAGGCATGCTCTCAGGCTAAGCAGCAGAGAAGGACCATCTTTTGTGATTCTCCTTGGCTCCCAGCTTTAAAACTGGCAGCTCCTCAAGAATTACTTTCCTGTGAATACAGCTCAGAATGATCTTTTTCTTAGGACTTGGATACAAAGAAACAGATCAAATAGGGTTGGTTTAACCTATTTATTATTCCAACTCTGTAAATTTAGGAAGTAATTAGTCTGAGTTTGGCTTAAACTGTTTCAGTGAGTATTTCAATCCTGGTTCAGTAACAAAATAAATTTGTATATTAATTCAAAGGTTCAAAGTAATGAGTGTGATTTGTCTTGTTCTTTGATCAGGATTTGGTTCAAATATCTACTAGTGACGATAAAAAGTAGGGTGAACCAATGCAATGTAGTACAATGGGTGAGAGTGAGGGTCTCATCCCCATTACTTACTAGTTATGTAATCTTAGATAAGCTACCCCAAATGCCTTGTCTTCAGTTTCTCTAACTTGACAATGGGAGTAAGTTATATTTATTTTATAGAGTGGTTATGAAGATTAAGAGAAATAATAAGGGCTTAGTAAGATGGGCACATGGCAAGCATTCTACTAAAGGCAGTGATGAACATTTAAATGGTAATATGGTTAGAGTGGTAAGTGGGGATAGAACTAGGATGAAGTACAGAAAACTTTTTGTAGCAATCCTACTTAACGAGAAAATGGTATGATCTTTCAAAAGGTTGTATTTCCATCCTACGTACTCTTGAAAGACAGAACGAAGGATAGCTCTTTCTGTCCTCACACACCTATGTTCCTTTGCCTCAGAGGACTGTGTCCAAATAGAGTTAGTGAACTCTAGTCTCTTTGAGGGGAATTATGTGGGAAAGATATGCAGAGGGTTGTTCATAAAATTTGACGGTTGCAGTGTGGTTAATGGATAGAAATACCAGTGGATAGATTTCGGCTGCTTCTGAGAGTGCAAGGAGGGCAGATTTCTACAGGCCCCTGAAATAGTAGAAATCCATGGTGCCATTCCTTGAAACTGAAAACTAGGTACAGTATCTTCCATCCAAGACAAAAATACTTATGTCCAAACTGGATATGTCATAGCTGCTGTCTGTATGCAAGGGCCATGAAGGTTTGCACATGGAACATAACAGTGGTGACCAGACAAGTTTGTCTTTTTAAAATTTCTGGATTTCTTATTACCATAACCCTAGAAAGACCCCTAAAATGATGGAGAGTGAACCTTGGAAAATCAAAGCAGGAAAAAGAAATAGAGCCAATGCTGGCCCTAAAAGAGATTAGGCTAAGACTCTATTTCTTTGCCTCCAATAAATAACCAAGATCCTAGAAAGAAAAGGTCTTCAGGCAGGTGATGGCAACAAAAATGGTAGCTTCCTCCTGCTATCTGAGTTTCTGGTTCCTGAGAGCGTGAAGTAGTGCAGTGACTCCAAGAATGAGAAAAACATACATGAAATTCTGGGTACACTGAACAAGAATAAGTACTTATTTGGTTATTAAACCAAAGATAGTTGTCTTCAAATTATTTAATACCAACTAAATACTTCCCCAGGGTCAAAATATGTTTCTTCCTGGGCTAAACATTCTGAGTTTCAAGAAAGTATTTTGAGCAAAAAAGACTTTCCAAATGAACCTTCTCTTTAGAAAGGAAGTGAAATTATTTTTCATGTATACTGTCCTTATATATTCTTAAGACATTATTACATTATTATTCACACAGCCCTATCAGATTTTGTGAGGAAATTATCATCTTAGTGAAAATCTGGCTCGTTAAAAACCTGCATAATCGGGATTTGTCTATTCCATAGTTAGGAGAGGGTATAGTGTTACAGATAGTGGAATGAAGGATCATTTTTTCCCCAAATCCCATTGTTCACCAATAAGGGAGTATGTCTAAGAAATCTACTGAGGTATTAAATCATCTGTGTTCTGTATGACTGCAGGAGACTGGAACACATGAAAGATGCGCTTCATACCATATACTGAGCTTCTGTTATCCCCTGCCCCCATATATCAATGTTGGGCCATGATTTTTGAAAACTTTAGTTTGTTGAAGAAAATAATAAATCTGATTGAGAATATCTGCAAAAACTCAAAATTACAAAAAATATAAAATAGAAATGCTAGACCCAGTCAAAATGTATTAAACGCATTTAAAATCTTAGTGCCTGGATTTGTCTGCAGCTCAGAAATAACTGGAACATGACTTAGAGCAATAGGAGAAAAAAGGTAAAATGATAAAAAGAGAGACAAAGAATGAGGCTGGGGAGAAAGGTTAACCGACTCAGAAGGCAGAATGTAACAGTATAACATACACAGAATTTGGGTCCTAGAACAAACTTGCAAATAGTAGACATTCAAAAATTAAGTGTTAATTGAATGAATGAATGAATGAATGAAGAGGAAACGATATACAGTGAATTGCCTTTCAACAAATATTTGTTAAATATTTATATTGTTTTACTAATGAGTGATTCAAAGACATATGTTACAGTTCCTTGACCACAAAAAAACATAAACAAAACAAAATACTGTCATACTCAGCATGTTTCAGAATGATCATGGAAACTATACAAAGTGAAATGAGGGTCTGAGATAGTTTCATAAAGACTCTACCTTTATACTTTTTGTAAGAAGTTTGATCATTACATGCTTTTATGTATTCTGTTTTATTCCAATATCCTATGTATTAAAGCCATCTTTATGGAGTCTAAAAAGAAGTTATTGACAGCTATGTACAATAGTTATAAGAAATATCTCAATAGGAAAGAGTATCTCAATTGTATTCAGGACAGCTTTTAAAGTAAATTACAGTTATTTAAATGAAGTTAATAAGAACTATAATAGAATTTATTACAGAAATGTTTATCCCCCTAATAAAGACAATCTCTAAAAAGTTACCATTATTTGAAACTGAGTACCTAAATGGAATTTGTGACAGATGGTTTTGGTCCAGCATTTATTTTCCCATGAAGCACATAACTTTTCTCTCACTTCTGGATCATAGGGCTAATATCATGTTGCAGGAAAACCGCCACTAAATACTTCCTGCCTTTTCCCTATTCCTAGTCCTTTTCCAAAATACTGTATTTACAAAAACATATGCTTAGCTGGTTTCCTCAAACCCAGTTCCCCAAACAGAAAGACAAGATAAGTTGGTATGAATGATTTTTTTTTTTTCTTTTTGCTTCACTCTCTTATGACCTGACTCTACCTGCCTGAGAATAGATTAGAGAGTGTATTAAATTAACTTGTGGTATTTTATTTCTGGCTGGTTCAGGAAATGAATTATCAAACTTGAAGTAAAAACTTATCTTTTTCGTCTTCTTTCCTTAATGTCCTTAAGGAAAACCTTCCTTCAATACTAGTTCAGTGGAAGAGCTTTAAAATCCACCGATAACTTTAAATTTTATTTTGAGATAAGCATCAATCACCATTTGAAGGTACTGGGCTCATTTGTCCAGTAATATTTACAATTAAATGCAACTTATTGAAGACTCAACAGGTACCAGGCAATTACTGCTACATTTTTTAGATATACTTAATGTACATGCATGTCTTCAATTTCCATTGCAATGGCCTATAAATGTCAAGAGTCTTTGAACTATTTTACCACCAAAAGAGATGAAGAATCAGAGTATCATAGCTTCTAGGAGGGAGGAATATAGAATTGAGAAATGAAATATTGTGTTAAACGAGAGCTTCGTCTTCATGAAATTCCCTCATTGTTACTGAGAAAAATAGTGAAATAGCTTCAAAAGTGACATAAAATTATTAAAAGACTTTGAAGTATAACAAGTTTCTCTATGATCAATCTTAGATAACAAATCTTTCATAGTGTTAATCACTGCATCCATTGGGTTCTCTCTGTTCCTGATACATATTTTTATTGTTTATTACATTCATTTATACTTCCAGTCAACATTTATGAAGGCCTCTTCTGTTTCAGATACTGTTCTCAGCTTTGGGGATACAATGGTGGGGGAAAAATAAATATTCCATATCATCTGGAGTTTATACTCAGGTCGGGGAGGCAGACGATAACAAAATACATTAGTTGTGTAGAAGAAGAGGTAAATTGACCATGACCCAATGCAGTACAATGTTCAGGACCCTTCATGTACGCGGAGCTATTCCAAGATATGGGAGGGGCATTAGAAGTATTTCACATGGTCATATCATTTTATAAAACTTGGAAATTAAACCATTTTCATGACAATTGGTAAAGAATGTTACCTCTTTCTGCTTTAATTTTCCTACCTGCCACACTTTTCCCTGTCTTGGCTTCAGTAAGATGAGCTACAGGCATTTTTTGCTTCCAGCTGGGGAGAAGTTAAATAAAGGATACATTTGAGCTATAGCACATTGCAAATAACAAACTTCTACTCATCAAACAACTTGTTTTAGGGAGTAAAATACAAGTATAATTAAAGATTCAATGCAAATACACATACAAGAAAAATAAAGTGCAAGTGTATTTAAATGCAAGTAATAATTACATACTTAAAGATAAATATAGATGTATAAAGATAGATATAGCTGTATACAAAAATAGATCAGTAGAGATATCTAGAACAAATAAGAAAATTCAATAGAAAGATTACCAAGAGACTTAAGCAAGCATTTTTACAAAAGGATTAACCAAATGATTAATAAAATTGTGAAATTATAATCAGTCTGGTAATCTGTAAAATGAAAACTGAAATAAAAATTAAGTACTCTTGCATACATAACAGAATGCTAACATTTAAAAAAAATACCAAGTTTTGGAAAGGAATTAAGAAAATAAGAAATTTCATACACAGTTCTTATAAGTGAACATTGGTATAACCACTTTAAAAAACATTAAAACTCAATATATGCATAACCCATAACTCATCAATTTCACTCATACTAATATCCCAACATAAATCTATGCATGTCTATCCAGAACACAAGTATAAGAGGGTTCATAGCAATTATCGTCAGAACGAAATATTGAAAGTAATTCAAATGACTATCATTATTAAAATAGATTGAAAATTAAAATAGATTAAAACATTTCAATAGAATATCATATAACATTAACATAAATACACCTAATTAAAGTAATGTTTACCAAAAAGAAGCTATACACAAATAAATGGTTTCATTTATATAAAGACCAAATACAGACAAAAACAAGCAAAACACCTTTTGTTAAAATCAGAATAGTAGTCATTATTCTGGAAATTATTCAGGAAAGTCATCATTCAGGAAAGATATAATGTTACAATATTTTCCATACATTTTGAATACTCTACATTTTTTGGCCAGATATATAATAATATCATATATTTGGATTTATTTTTGGCATTTTCCAAAATTATCAAGTGAGAACATTTTTTCCACTGTTAATGACCATTGAACTGTCTAGTGAAGGTTAAATAGTAGTACCATTCGCCCAATTTTCAAAAATGAGATTTTTTTTTTTGTTGCTATTATCAGAATTCTTGTACAATTATTAACTCTTTCTTCAACTACTTAGAAATGCTTTCTTCCAATTACATTGGTTGCATTTCTTTAAAATATTGTCATGTTATATTTATTGCCTTTATTTTCTTTTTGCATTAAAGCTTTTAAAACATATTATTTAGTTAATCAAATCATAAATGGTTCCAAAGTTTCCATCATGATTAAGAACACTCTCCCAATTACAGAGTAAGTTTTTAAAATTTTGTTTAGTATGCAAAACACTTCTTAACTAATGATTTAAATCTAAATCTCTATCTGAATTGTGTATGTATATGTATGAATGTGTATCATAAACATTTAATTAGACACACACATATACATGTGCTTTGGCAAATAGCTTAAGCATCATACATTACGTATAATAGAATAAAAGTTATCCCTGATGTCACATGATCTTGTTTCCAATCATTCTGTATTAACTACTTTGTTGCTAAACTGCAAGTAAATCACTTTATATCTCTTTACTTTATATCTGTTACTTAGGCTGTGAAATGAGTTGATTTGACAAGAATCTCTCTAAGAAATCTAAGAATTTCCTAGATAGGAACTGAATTTTTATGAAGAATTTTGACTCAGTTCTGACATTTTGTGCATGCTATTTGTGGACCTTTATTATCTTTGTAATCTGAAAATCTATAATCTGCTGGTTAAAATTAATTCTCACATCTGCAACTAGAGAGAAAACTAATGTGAACATTATGCCACACAAATATTAATTTCTTAGATCTTAAATTCTTTTGTCTAAGTGGAATATCTTACCTCATATCCACAAGCATTGGTGATTTGACTAAGGGTGATACGAGATCCAAATGCATTCAGTCTGCAGGATGCCTAGCTTTTTAAAACTTGTAGCTTGAAATTAGATTAAATTGAGAAAAAAGTTTCATTCTTATGGTTATTACAACAAAAAGCTACATTCTTCATAGATCTGGTTTGTTGGGAGTCATATGCAAACTATCAGAAAACAAAGAAAATAATAGAGTAAGAGAATGATGGAAAAGGTAGTATAAGATAAATGAAAGTGGAAAGACAAGAATCCTTGTGAAACAAGAGGCTATTTACCTTTTTTCACAGCTTTCAGGCTTAGATGAAGCATGTATGCTTAATTTACTTTGAATTCCATGCACACATTTTGTACCCTGACTTTCTATAAAATTCCTTACATTTTGTACCTTACTTTCTATAAACTTCCTTACATGAGAGTTATAGATGTAATTGTTTCCTCCCCAACTTCTGTTTTGTAGTGCCCCTCTCCCCCCACAGTGTGATAGTATTTGGAGATGGGGCCTCTCAGAGATAATTAAGTTTAGATGAGGTAAGAGGGTGTGACCCTCTTGATGAGATTAATGCCCTTATGAGAAGAGACAGCAAAGAGCTTACTCTCTCAGTCTCTCTCTCTGCTATCATGTGAGCATGCACTGAGAAGGTGGCTTTCTACAGCCACTTAAGAAAGCCATGTCCAGGAATCAAATCATCAGATCTGTCAGCACCTTGATCTTGGATTTGTAGCCTCCAGAACTAAGAGAAATTTCTATGGTTTAATATACTCAGTCTATGTTTTTTTTTTTTTTTCTAACAGAAGACCAAACTAAGATAGATTTCACCCCACTCTTGGTACAAAATCTGTATTAGTCTGGGTTCTCTAGAAAAACAGAACCAATAGAAGATTATGTATATATAATAAATTGAGGTTTTTATAAGGATTTGGCTCATGTAGTTTTGGAGGCTTAGAAGTCCCAAAATCTGCAGTTGGCAAGTTGAAGACACAGAAGAGCTGGTGGTAGAGTTTTAGTCTGAATCCAGTGGTCTGAGAAGCAGAAGAACAGATGTCATAACTTCCGGTCTGAGTCCAAAGGTAGGAGAAGATTGGCGTCCCATCTCAAGGACAGTCAGGATGAAGAATGAGTGCTCCCTTACTCAGCCTTATTGTTCTGTTCAGTCCCTCAGTGGGTTGGGTGAGGCCTACCTACACTGGACAGAGCAAAATGCCTTACTTAGTCTATTGACTAAAATGCTAAACTCATCCAGAAACCCCCTCACAAACACACCCAGAGTAATATTTAACCAAATATCTGGTCACCCCATGACTGAGTCAAGATAACACATAAAATTAACCATCATAATAGGCTGGCTGGGCAGAGGTTTTATCACTTGCAAAACAAAACAACTCTAAATAAATATTTCTCCCAATTCAAGGTCTTTAAAACATTTTGCCTGAAAATGTATTCCAATTCCCTGTTTCTCTGTCATTCAACCAAGGAAATATTTGAAAAGCCATCTAGGAAACAGTTCTCACAAAACATCATATCTGCAGGAATCATGATTTTAGACTTCCACACCCTCTATAACTGTGAAAAATAAATGTTTGTTGTTTATAAACCACCCAGTCTTTGCTGCTCTGTGATAGCAGCCCAAACAGACTGAGAAAGGGACCAAATGTACTTTCCTTTTTATGTGCTAAACAATACTGAGACCAGAAACAAAAAAAAAGACTTAGCACTCTATCCAGAAAATACTTGCTCCTAGAAAGTAAGATACTGAAACAATTAAAATAGTCTTCTTCTCAATACTAACAGCTTGATCATGAAGGCTCACTTCAAGACCCTTGCTTCACTGAATTGACCAAAATTATTATATCATGAATTCTCATGTTGCTTAACCATTTCCTTGATTTGTAAGACCCTTCCTGACTATAAAACACAACAAATATCTTTCCTTAATTTCACAGATATGTGACATGATTGAGACTGCCAAGATAGCTCTCCCTTCCTTTAGTATGTCTTAAAAACTCAGTGTTGCTTTTTCAACAGGTTTTTTTGATGATTTTTAGAAGGGTGATATTTACCAGTAATCTCTAGTAGGTATAGAATATATAGAGGGAAAAGTCTTGAAACAGTAAGGAGGAAAACAATTCTGTTCATCTTAAAAGCATTAAAGCAAAGGAAAAACTGCATTTCTACAGATGAGCTGGACAACTGCCTAGTGTTCTAATATTATTTATGTGTTCTGTGATGCAAGGGATAATATTTTGTTTGGTGAGGACCAAAAGTTCAAATACAGTCACCACCCATTTTATTTCCTAGTACATCTTTCTTATTTCTTCAGAATTAAACGTTTACAAGAATTCTGGTGATGGTTACACATTAGTGTTTATGTTGGAGGTGTTTTCAATTCCGTATTTTTTTTCTCAGTATTTTGGTGAAATATTGAAAGAGACTATTAAAGACTTCTGGATGCCATTTAAAGTGATAAATGCAATCAGATGTTGATGTTTTTGGCAAGAGAAGTTCTCTTTGCAAGACTAAAAATATAAAATTCCTATCTTACCATCTACTTTCTTCCTATTGTAATATTATAATTTTGATATTAATATAGCTATATATTTGTCTTATATTTATTTTAAGCCACCTTTTTGTTTTTCCCCGGGTAATTTATCTTTATTATTTTACTACTCAATTTAGGGCCACAGGAAAATTTTAGTAATTCACTTTCATTTTTAATGTAGAAAAACATACTAGGTCATTAAATACATGATATCTAGAAATTATATCTGTGGTCTTCTTGACCCTTAATGTACCATCCACGACCTAAACACAAATGAGAAAAAGTTCGCACCCATTAATAAGTTAAGAAGACAAAATTGAACAGACTCTAAAATAAGGTAGAAAAAGAAAGATGTACTTTTAAAAGACCTCCTTCTTTAGATGAGCAAACAAAACCAACCAAACAAAAACAAAAACCAGAAGATTGTAAGGACAGATGTATCTCAAAAAATATTGGCATAGATTACTTAACGATGGTGTTCTACATTATTAATATGAGTTGAGACATGTTGCATATACATACTTACTATCTTTTCTTACCTATCTTTGTGCTCCCTTTTGTCACAGCTGGCTCCACAATTACCTCTCTTCTTATTTGGCTTTTTCTTAAGCAAATATTTCAGTCTCTTCAAATACCTCCCTTTCCTAATTGCAATTAATGCCATCATAGGATTTCAAATTCACTGACTCGTTTTTGTCCTAGGATTCAGGGAATTGGATCTTTATTCAATAGGTAATCGCATGAAGCAAAACACCAACATCCAAGCAGGGATCAGTGCCCAAAAATAGATTCCAACTGGTGTTTGTAGGAGCAAAAGGTGACAATGAATAGTCCCATCCGTGAAGGACAAAAAATCATTTCGTGGCAACTAGGATTTACTAAATAAGTTACAGTCTAATTTAAATTTTAAAATTTCCAAAAAATTACAGTTGTAATTTGTTGAGCAAATAAATATTCTGAGTTTAATATGTGGAAATTTTATAAATATTATATCAATAGTTTAAAACATTGCCAATTATTTACTACATTTCGGTTTTATCTTTTAGGAAAGTAAAGATATAAATAGCAAGTATTTTTTTCAAGTTCACATACAAAGTAGGTGGCAGAATTCAAACCCATGTCTGTTTGATTTTATAGCTGTAAACTCTTCATTGGGCCAGGTTGACATAAAACTTTTACAGAACACTATTAGAAAAATGTTTGGTTTTGTGTTTTGAGGCATCTATATTAAGAACTTTAGTTGTTGACAATATTTTAACAAGATGCAAATAAAGTCAAGATGATTTATGGTGTTTTGCTCTCTTTCCCCCAAAATCTAGGTGATATTTTTCCCCTATTTTAGGGTAAATTTAAAGCATAGAATATATGATATCACTAGAAACAGACTCGCTTTTGTCATTTCTTCTAATTATTGCTGGAAATTACAGTCTTTGAAGGCGCAGATTCTGTTAGTGCTCCTTTGAATGAATGTTCTTACCAGTACCCATTCCACCTTCACCACTGCAGAGCCATATGGCGCTTCTCAGTCTTTTATTAAGACTCTTAATTGAGAAGCCTCATGGGACTGTGAAAAGCCAAGGAAAGATAAAAGGATTAGTAGTAATGGTGCTAAGATTGGATGAGAGAAGCTGATTCAGCAGATATCAGAGCCATAATTTCACATCCCATAGTGCCAGCAGCAAGGGAATTAATTATATGGCAGGCACTATGGACTTCAGGTACATTTTTCATTTCACTTCAGTTAAGGTTGTCTCTAAAAAGTTTGCTGTATAAAACAATGTGTTTTCTGCCAAGATGCACGACAATATATATGACAAAGATGTCATACCAGTACCAGAGTCTTCATGCAATAAAAATTCCCAATACCATGAAATTATTGCTTCCTATACCATTAATAAAGGGATTCATGTGCAATCAGTGCATTACAAGACCCTTATTCATTGAGATGCTTTATGGTACACCATGTGCAGGTGATTGTACTTTTCAATGGGACTTATTCTCTGGGTTCTGACGTGTAGAAAAATGTCACGTTCATGTTGTATAGGGAAATTTTTGCATTGTCTTAGTATTAGAAAAATGCTTTTCTAAAATATAATAAAATGATAGCACTGATAACTATTAAACTAACACTTTCCCATTCTTTATGTTTATGCTAACAAAATGTGAATTCCACCTTTGCATTGAATATTCTGTCCAATTTAAAGAGATATTTTAAAAATCCTCAGTCAACTTAAGGTATTCATTGAATACGCACTACACACAAAGATCTAAAATAGCCATTATGAGGCAGTGGTATTTTTTTAATTACTGTCATAACCTCTTGAAGATGTTAATAATGTACTGGAAGAAAGTACACAAAGCAAGGAAATGTATATAAGCATAAATGCATCATAAATACCAATAGTTATTTACTACCAAGTCCACAGAATTCTATGTCGAAGTAGAGAAATATTTTCATTTCTCTTTAACATTAATACTTTTCATTCACCTCTTCTCTTCTCTCCTTATGAGTACCTCTTTCGTTTAGGTAAATTCATAATTCTATGTCAGTGATTCACCTAACATTATACTCTTAATGATGTCTCTAATCCCATGAGCCTATTTTCTCAAAGCTTTGGTCCCCTACCCTTTTCCTCTCAAGCAGTTACTTCAAATAATAACTTTTCCTAAGGTTCCTCATTAATGACCACTCAAAAGACATCTATATCTAACTGCATATTGGATAATCATTAATTAAGCAAATGACTTTTAATCACATTTTATAGCATAAGCTAAATGCTAGGATTATAATTATGTAAAAGTTAGTTATGATTGTTACCTTTTTAGCAATTACAGTCTAGCTGATATTGCCACCAGGATAAAATTTGCATATCTCAAATAAATAACTAGAACTTAACTTATTAGCCTATTGTAGATAAGACCAGCTAGTGGCTCACTAATCATGTCTTGTCAGTGCCTTGAACAAAAATACAAACCTCTATTTCTCAGCCTCTTTTGTGTTTAAATGTGGTCCTGTGGCTGATTGACCATATTACTGAGTTCTAGCCAAAAGAATGTGAGTGGAAGTGATGTGTGCAACATCTAGCATGGCCCATTGCTACCTTCCATGTATGGGTGCCTCTCTCTTTCCCTTCCTCTGAAAACAACTCTTCCTATGAAATGGCGTATCCTTAATAGGAATGCACCAGATGCTCAATCACTGCCCCAAAGAGACCAATCCACTGACCAGAAACATCCTTTTGCTCTTTTGGTGAGTGGAAATATACTTCTACCGATTTGAGCCACAGAGATTATAGGGCTTATGTTTTACAGCTCTGGTGTTACTTTAACTAATACAGAAATAGGTGATATGAGACTATAAAAATAACTCCTAAAATGTGTGACATTGGCTTCATAACAGAGTAGAGGACAACAAGGAAATACATTAGAGGCCGAAGAGGTACAAATCCATCATATGCAGTGATACACTATGTATTAAAGCTGTTATTTGCAATGACTTGGAAGACAGTACCCAGAATATATAACTCTAAGAGATACAGTTGGATAATGGACTTTGGCTTTTACTTTCGCTTTTAGATATATTTTACAAGGAATTCATGTGCTCAGATCAGAATTGGGTAATTTGTAAACAGATAAAAAGGGAATAGAGAGAATTCAGAAGTTTTAGGATAGAAACATTTGGAAGAAGAAATAACTGTCTATCACTCAAATGATAACTTTGAGCTGAAGGTAATGACTACATTGAACTTTGGGTTGACACCAATATGATAAAGGTGTGTTTTTAATATATGAGAAGTAAAATCAGTATTTGGTGAACAGAAGAAGAAACGTGTTTCCTAGGACATTGGGGAGCCATTGTATGGAAGATATTTGGAATCTTAATACTTCTTGGGAGGTAGAAATACCCATTTTGAAATAAAATAACAATCTTTCAATATTATTTTAAAGATTTTATTTGTTGTAGCAACCAATATTACCTAATACATTTTATCCTCACTCCCCCACTGTTTCCCTAACCTCCCTCAAAATTTGCGTGTTTATTCATTTGTGTGTGTGTTTATCTGCATCTTTTTACCTATCATCTATCTTTTTTATTTAGCTATCTACTTAACTGCACCTGTAACACATGTATTATATTAAAAATCTATGTCTCCCATACAGTAAGTCTTAATCAGATTCTATAGTTCTTTCTTTATTTTTTATTAAGGACAAGACCCCCTGGTCTTTGTTTTTAAGGCTAAATCATATTTATTTTAAAAACTATCCACCTCTACCCCTAGCTAGCACTATAGCTTTGAATGGACTATTTGAAGTGTGAGGAAGTAACTGTTCCATACACCTGCCCCTCTCTTTTCTTCTCTCTACCATTCTATGGTGGGAAAGAGGTAGAGGGGAGGCACACACTCTTCATCAGTAACTGCCTACAGTGAAGTTGTTGTACATCCTTGGCTCATCAAAACTCTGTTGTCTCACCTCATTGTCTGTGGGCTCAATATGGAATAGTTATCTAATAGCTGAAGAACTTTCCTAGCAAGCAGCTTTCTAAGGCACTGGTGCTTCTTTGTGAATTGCCTTCCTTTTCTTTCTGATTTGCAACGAGCACCAACATTTTGCATTTTTTTAAATGTGTGTTCTTGGTCTTATGCTGAAGCAGGTCCTAGTAAGATTATAAAAAACAGGAAGAATTAATAATAATACAAGTAGTAGTCAGCAGGTAACCTATATTGAGAACTTGCTAAGTTACAAGAACTGTTCTAAGTTCTTTCCATGTGAAATGGCATTTAATCATAAGACACTTTTTGTGAAATGATTAATTTTTCCCCCTTTTACAGATAAGAAAACCAAGAGATTGAGAGCTCTCACAAAACTAATTGAAGAAAACTTGAAACCCTCTTTAAATACCTAATATCAGGAATAAAATAGAAGACATCATCTAAGGTGCTTTTGATGTTAAAAAGAAAATGAAAGTGTGCTATTTTTAAATGCTTATGCCAAAGTTCATTTAAATTTGAAGTCTTTAAATGAAATGGACAAAGTTCACTTACCAAATCTGACATAAATAGTAGCATTCAATTTAAGCATATGTAGAGCAGTTCCATCATTAATTAAAACCATTCCATGAAGAAAAATTCAAGCTAAAATGTCTTTACGGATAAATTCTAAAAGAAAAATCTAAAAAAAAACACCTAGTATTACATAAATACTTTCAGGGAAAAGAAAAACAGTATATACACTCCATCTCTTTTTGGGATAATAATCTTAATCATAATCTTTTTTTGGGAGACCTCTAACAAGAAAGAAGTAATTATAAATATCATTAAGAGACACAGATGCAAAAATCCTTTAAAAATTGGCAAATCAAATCTGACATTATATTAAAATGATAAGGTTAGGCCTAAGTTAGGAGGTTAGTTAATAAGATAGAATTTATAAAGGCAAATAGGATCATAAAAGCCAAAACATAATGTATAAGTTTGTATTAGAATCTGAACACTCAAGCAATTTGCACATTAACAAATTAAGGAGCTATATAATATGATTGATTCAATATCCTAATGATTATCTCCATATGTTTATGCTCTACAAATATTTTTGAATAAAACAATGAATATAAAACTTAATAGTCTGATGTCTTATTCTGTTTGGGTCACTATAACAAAATAGTATAGACTGGGTGACTCATTAACAACGTTTAGTTATCTTAGCTCTGGAAGCTGGGAAGTTCAAGATCAAGGTGCCAGAAGATTCAGTGTCTGGTGAGGGCTGTCTCCCTGGTTCATAGACCACCATCTTCCTACTTAGTGTCCTCACATGGCAGAAGGGGGCAGGGAGCACTCTAGAGTCTCTTTCGAAAGAGCATTATTCCTACCTTCATGACCTTACCTCCCAGACCCCCATCTACTAATACCATCATCACAGCAGCAATCAGGGTTTTCAACATTTGAATCTGGGGAAACACAAACATTCAGGCCACAGTGATTGATAGTCAAGAAAGAGACTAGACCAGACTGAAAGTTCTTGGTTTGCACATCTATTTAAAGTGATGCTAAAATCCATGATTCCCTTGTTCAAAAAGGTAGAATTACAGTTTTAGGAATCTTTCCATTTGCAACAACTCAAGGGTTTTTAGTGCAATTTTTGCCCTGCATGCTCAGTGACAGACATGTGGGATTTAATGAGTAAGGTACAAGAGAATTTACTTTTATCTTCTCAACCATATGTCCTGGCGTGCATAGTGCATATGAATAGGACTATCGTCCTCATCCAGTATCCTCCTTGGCGAATATAGTTTTACTGCTTACTAAACTTGCTTTATGCTGCCTGTAGAGTAAGAGCAAACACATTAGATTACCCTGTCCAAGAAATGAAAATGACGGATACAAAGATTTAAATGTGAATTACCAATAAAGACAAACAAAATGCTTGCAAGAGGTGCCTAAGTAATAACATTTCATTTTGATAATGTTCATTTAGAGCTGAGGACAAGGGCCTCTATTCATTCCAGGAAATGGAGTTAGTAAGAGGAGTTCAATTAAATGTGGCTTCTCAGAAATAGGGGTCAATAATTCCTAGTCTTCAAAGGCTAGTTTTCTAGCCTGGAATGGACTGGGGTTTTCTGGAACCCTTAGGGAAGAGGATTTTCCTTATTTTGAGAATTCAATGACACTTTCTTTTTATCACACTGTACATATTTCCAAAATCTTTCTTACATAAAAGTAAATCTGTTTTTAAAGGGCAAATAGCAATATTCGGGAAGATTATTTATTTGAAGAAGACACTGGGATTTTTCCAAAGACAAAATCTCTGGGTCTCTAAACACTCATGCTTTGAAAGTGTGTGACATTTACACAACAATAAAATCCAAATTAATTTGTTTTATCCATAGACATTTTCTAAAATGGTGTGTATTAAAGGGAGATAAAGGGAAATATAGTCAAATTGGCATAAGGCTAACAATAGGAACCAGACGTGGGTTCTAATACTGACTTGGTATTAATTATTCTTAACTAATCCTTATTATATGCTTTAAATTAATTGATTCCATCTATTTATACACTCAATGCAAATGTTATCCTGTAAGTCAAGTCATGTCCGTAACCACTCAAATTCCTCCAAGGTTTCCCAACATTTCTAGAGTAAAAGCCAAATTTTGGAAATGACATCCCCCACTGATCTTCCCTTGCTAGCTCTGCTCCAGCCTCAGTGGCCTCACTGCTACTCCTGGCCTCTGAACACCTGGATGGTCATTGACTGCACATGCTTGCTGCACTCTGTGTGTCTGGAATACTCTCTCCCCTCACCAACCCACTGTTTTTCTTCTAGCTTGTTCACTCCCTTTTTTCAGGGCTTTACTGAGTTACTGAAACATCACTTTCTCAGGAGAGGGAGACCCTCTTTTAAACTGAACCTCTCCCCAGCATTCCTTGTGCTCATTCTTGCTTTATATGTCTCTCCTTTGCATTTCTCATTATTTAATATGTCATATTTTTTTAAACATGTTTTCTGTCTTTCCAAAAAGAACTCAAGGTCCATGACGTTGAAGTGTTGTCTGCTTTGTTGACTTCTGTGTCTCCAACCTAGGCAGTTCCTGGCACAGAGTAGACTTTCAGTAAATATTTGTTGAATAGGTGATATTAATGAGTACCTATAATGTGCCAGATAATCTGTTGTGCATTGGTAATAAAGCAGTGAACTGTGCAGACAGAATATGTGCCACTTTGGCTTATATTTTAGTTAGAGGTATAGGTAAAAAAAAAAGCTCATATTAAAGTAGATCTTCCTTTATAAATTAGTAGATATTAGTAAAATAAGAAAAATAAGCTTCTAAAAGCAAAACAAAAAGTGTAAGTAGAGTTCAAAAATAGGTAGTTCTGATTAAATTTACCAGACACCAGCAAGTTGTCATGGGAAAAGTGTTTGTGTGTATTTGTTTAATTTCCTATGATAAAATGGCATGATAAGAAAGGATGACCTAATATAGTCATTGGAGAAGGCAGCACTATAAAATGTTCAATGGAGATGATAGGTGGAAGTCTAGTTTCATATTTTAAAAAATAGGTAGAACTGGTCTTAATAAACCTATGCATAGTTTGTCCACTTATGGGCATTGAACATAAGTACATCTAAGCAAATTCATATTACCTCAACTTCTCCCATTGGCATTCATGTGTGCTAAGTTCCACGATATGGAGATAATTCTTCGTGGTTGGAGAGGCGGATCAGAATTATAGGTGATATGGAAGCCTGTTGACTCAAGTGTCCTCCCTTCACCTTATACTGAAAACGAAGGTTGAGATAAACTTAGGTAAGTAAAATATTTGCTTTCTAAGATGGAGAGAAAATTATAAATAAACAAATGAGTGAATAAACATGGTAATTACAGAGCATTATGTGCTCTATGAAGGAAATAAAGTAGGGCAATTAGAAAGTAAAGGAAAGAGAACACTTTAGATCCCTTTAGCTTACAGTCTACACACTAAGATCTCTTTTAGCTAAAAGTCTCATGCTCTTCACATGGAAAGGGAAAAGAGGTCCATTTGACTTTAACACAAGAGGAACGGGTTGAGTCACAGGTAAGAAGTCCAGTTGAAGAGAATCAGAATTTATAGCCACTCACAACTTTGAGCATCGTAAGGTTTTGTGCGAGAGAACATTTACTGTTTTATAAGAATCATTTAGGCTGCTGAGAACACACTGAAGATAGGTCAATATGGAAATACCTGTTCGGGAGTTATTAGAGTAATCTGGGTACGAAGCAGTAGAAACTTGGACCAGGCTGATGGGAAGGAAGGTTGTAAGAAGTGGCTGGATTATGGATACATTTTGAAGATAAAGCCAACATAATTTAGTGATAAATTGGATATTCAGATATTCAGTGTGAAGGGAAAAAGAATAGTTAAGGATGACTCAAGGTTTTGGCCAGGGCAACTATAAGAATACAGTCATTAATTAAGATTAAGAAGAGAGCTTTCTGAACAGAAAATCAGGATCTCAGTTTGAACTTAATAAAGTTTGAAATGATTATAAGATATCTGACTGTGCAGATTGATTAAGAAAGGTACAACAGTCTGGAGTTAATAAAAAAGGTTAAGGAGTAGCAACCATATAGATATTTATTACATGAGATGGGATGAGATTACCATCTGAATAGATCAAATGGAAAAACTATACCATCAACAATAAGATGATACAGACCCATGTGCAGATATATTTATAGTAATATGTGTGTGTATACACCTATGTGTAGATTCCTAATTATCAGGAGATACAATTTAGGACAGGCCAAATATCTGAGAGGGCAAAGTCATAGATCTAATTCTAGCTCTATATATTGTTACCTGTGTGGCCTAGGAAAAGTTAATTAAACTCTGAGTTCCTTTATTGACAGTAATCAGGTAACAATACTAATAATTTCCTACCATTCTGGCTGTGAAGTATATGTGCAAGGTTGCATAGCTTTGAGAAAGGTAAAATACAGATCTAGATAGGAAAAAACTAATTTAATGGAGGTCCAAGATATCATGGGCAGGAGTTAGACCAACTGAAAAAGACAAATATCTCTCTCTCAAAAGAAAAAGTTTCATGTGATTTGTACAGTATTACTTAAAAGATTAAACTGTTATTTGTGAATAAACAACATACTTCTTAAAAGCCACTTTATACTATGTATTGAGAAGCTTAAAAAAGCATAGTTTTTAACCTAGGAAGTGACCATATTATAAGAAAATGGAAGGAAAAATACAAGTATATAGTTGTTTGAAAACAACTTGGATGTCCAATGATAAGAAACTCTATAAATATATGATGACTTACCCACGAAATACCAACATGACACCATTAATATATTTTCAAAAAGCATTTATAAAGTAGGGAAAGTTGGTATAAAGAATATAGAATTAAAATGTGCAAGACAGATTGTGATTTATTTATTTTGTATTAATCATTTTGTTTAAATTGTAAGGAAAAAACTAGAGGCAAGCAACTATGTGTTGATAACTAGGTGTATTGCAGGAATGACATTTTAAATACTTTATATTTCTAAGACTTCTAATACTTCACAATAGGCATTACTTTTGTCATAAGAAACAAGTAACTTACTGAAAAAATATATTTGTGGGCCTGTTAATATTTTACTATTTGTATAGTTAAGATGCTATGTCAGTCTCCTGTGCTTTTTTTGTCTTGTACTGAGGAAAAAAATCTATTTATAGGTAAACTAAGCCATTAACTGAACAGGAAAATCCCTTCTATGCAATGGTCTCATGTAATGACAGAAAAACAAGAAACACTAACTTTTATGAAATATTTGTTTCTTTGAAGTCATTTAAACTTAATGTTTTTCCTTGAAAAGATTTATGGATGATCAAACCCAGTCCAACTTTCATGAAAAGCTCTGGCTGAACTCTAACACCATTAAACTTGTAACATTGTCAGAATAGACCCATTAAGGTCATTTAAATTTGGTAAGGAATGGACCCTAAATTACACAGAAGTCAGAAGAACTGACTAATAAGAATGATGACTTGGCATTATAAACATTGTGATTGTTGACACAGGAAAAGCCTGATGGGCTCATTAGGAAATTAAAAGAAAAATACCTTTAAAAAGTATATTGCAGAGTTTCAGGGTATCTTGATTACTGTTTTATTTTGTTTTTTGTATATTTTTTCATTTTTAGTAATTTATGGTTAAGATTGTAATGATTTAATCATTTACCAATAGGAGAAATAGTTTTCCAGTTGCATTTTTGTTTTTAGTAGTTATGAGATATTGAAAAAAATATTTGTGGTCTCCTATTTTTAGAAGACTCATTAAGTAGATAAAAGACAGTCCCTAGCTCTATCTCATGTGTTTTTTAAATGTGCATTCAATGTGCTAATTCTCATATAGTCCTTAGCATTGTACTTGGAATAAAGAAAATTATTTATTATTTTTATTCTTATTGTAAATATTAATCCCTATTTCCCATAGTTTTCCTCTACTGGAAAACCAAATAAATGTATTATCTAAGACTCCTGAAAAATAGACCAGGAACCAATAGTGAAGTAGTTTACAGGCTCTGAAAAAGCAAACAGATCTGTCATTTTCTCTTCATTAAAAAAGACAAATTGATATTGAAATATATATTTAACATCTATTCATACCTAAAGTTTCAATTAAGATTACTTGAAGTTATACAGGGATAAGATCTTTCTAAAATACAAAGTTCTGTATAAATATAGAGATGATTACAAATATTACCAGGCTCTTGAACAAGCATTGCAATTAGTATTCAAGTAAGCAAACATCCTTTGCAGCATAGTAAAGGGCTTTCAGAGTTAGTGTCTTCCCCCAAAAAAGCATATATTTTATTTCCTAGGAGTAATTTACAAACTTGCAAAAGTTATTTGAATTTGTATTATCAATCATTTTAAGAGAGATCCATTTTAAGACAGAATCCTTTAAAAAAAAAAGTGATATACTGCTGACTTGAAATGGTATAGCTTTTTAATACTGAATCAATAGCTTAATTTTATTAAATTTTGTATTACCAGCTACCTCTGGTTTTTTTTTCCTAATGTAGCTTTTCATGAACAAATAGCTGCACAGAGTTAGAAATTAGTTTCAACTTAGAATTCATGGTGGCAGAGTATATTAGAGGAATAATGTGAGAGTCTACTTGCCAACTCAAAGCAATATGAACATTGGTGCACTGAATATAAATTAACTCTCCAGGGAAGGTTTTCTGACAGTAGAGCTTATATGACTCATACTATCACTTGATCCATGAAATGCACTGCACACCATCAATTTGCTACTTGAGTTGTCCTAAGGGGAAAAGGTTGTTATTCACTCACTGAAATAAATTAAGGGCATGATAAATCATTTTATTGGCTGCATTATTAATGTTCCATTATTTATGCAAATAAGAGCATAGTTTTGCACCATTTTTCTAATATACTATTGAATATTGACATCGATTCTATGAAAGCACTTAAAAACACTGAAGAGACACCATATCTTTGTCATATTTTGCCCTTATAGTTACGATGGGTAACTGAGATTTAAGAATCTAAATAACTTGGACTGCAGGACCACTCTGCCTTCTTCTGCCATATCATGAGTTGTTCCTGATTCTGGTCTCTTAGGCTAAGACTAATAAAAACACAGTGTAATCATGAAAGTCATACTAAACACATTACAAATTACATTCACATTTATTCAGGGTATACTCTAATGTTTCTGGCTGGATTCGAACATGAGCTGACACACAATGCAAGCTGCCCGGGCAGAAAGCAAAGCAGTCACCCAGTTTTCCTCAGATAGTTTAAAGTCACCATGGACAAATGAACTGAGTCTACAGAACATTTTGAATCACCCCAATCTCAGTTATCTCTTCATCAAAGGACTCTACAAGTTATTTGTAGTGAAAAACAGAGCATGAGTTTTTTTTTAGTAAATTGAATTTAGATTTGTCCATTTTATAGCTGAACTTAAAAAAAATATGTAAACAAAATTTATCAGTTTGAATTCTTAAGTAAAAGTGATGTAAATCTTATTCCTTGGGATTATTGAGAAAACTGAAGAAAGAAGTTAATGTGTGAAATCATCCAGCTATCTGGAACAATTTTCTTTAGAACCTTGTTCGTATTTCTATCATTGCCCTCCTAGAATTCTATAACAAATGTCATTTTACTTTCTGTCTTGCTACCATAGACTATAAGCTATGTATTTATATGGGCAGTACAGTTTCTTCTCTGAGTTTCTAAATACAACAGCTTTAAATATACATTCACTCATCCTCTCATTAGCTCCTTCATTCAACAAATACTTAACCGGCCATCTTCTACATGTATGATAGAGAAAATCTCATTGTGTTGGCATTATCCAGATTTGGATTCAAATCCTAGCACTATAAAGTAGTAATTTTGTGACCTTTGGAATATCACATTATCTACCTAAGCCTCAGTTTGGAATAAATAAAACAAATCACATTGTAACAAGTAGTGCACAAAAGTCAACAATTGCAATCTAAGTATAGCAAATTGTTTTAAATTTGGATTAAATAGGGTGAGTTGGTTTTTAGTGTTAACCAGAATTCATCCAAGTAAATTTGAAGATCTAATTGACTTTATTAAATGAGTCATGAATCAGGCAGCATCCCCACTGGAAAGTGGAGAACTGCTCCAACCGGCTGTGGAAAAGTTTTTTTTAAGTCAGGACAAGGAAATCTTAAACAGAGAAAAGGATGATTTCTGATGACGTCACCTTCATTAGGGGTCAAAAGGGTCTTATTAGATAGATTACCCCATATCCCTTTGGAGGTGGAGAAGGTACACATGACATTATATTATGGAAGCAGACCAGAAAATTCCTGACTGCTTCCATTTCTGGAGGAGGTTGAAACTACAGTTCGTTTAGGTAGTAAGCCCTGGCTTGGTGACTTGGCCTGGCAGAAGTGACACCATGTTGGATCATTTTAACAATAGCAATAAAAATCCAATGAGAATGACAATTAATAAATTGAAGCAATGGATCTATCAGTCAGCTTTATTTAAATTATAATGTAGTAACATATAGTCATAGACTCTTAGCACATTATAGCTATAAAAGTTTAATTCAGTCTTCTCGTGGGTCACTATGGGAAATCTGTGGTTGGGTGTCATATATTCTTCATGCCATGATCTAAGTTAAAGGAGCAAACCTTATCTGAAATATTGCCATGTACAATGCTTAAGAGAACAAACCAAGGTTAAAATTCAGCAGTAGCTCTTAAATCTGGTATCTGTCACTTACATTCATATTTCATTGGTCAAACAAGGTAAAGTGAGTCTAATTTCAATAAGGTACTTGCAGAGGGGAAAAAATAATAGTCTGTTACATTATAAGTGATACAAGAGTCTTCAGATTTAGGAAAATTGTATCCTGGTTTTAGTCTCATGCACAGAAGCCACTTATTCATTTGAATACATTTCTAGAACTTTTTTTATATTACTGAATCCCTACTACATTCCTCTGTAAAGATAATGTTTTTGTGGGTTTAAAATGTTTTCAGATTTCATCTATTGTTACCTGTTCTCCCTATATCAGTGAATCTCTTAATATTTTTCCAGTAGTTGATCTTATGGCCCCAATTTCTTTGTCTTATAAGAAAGAGACACTCTTTATGACATAGGAATATAAAGTTATCCTGTAGGGTTGGCCTTTAGACTCACACCCAAGTTCAGTAGTAGGATCTCTCTGGCCCTACCAGAGTACTTTGAAATCAGTGTTGGAGAGTTGAAAATACATTGAATTAAAGACTTTTGTGCAAGGGAAGAGCTCAAGGAAAATAGATTTAGGGAGGTAGAATTAATTTAAAAAGCTGAAGTTGGGGTTTGGAGGTAGTTATCTTAAGATTGCATACTTACCAGGGTTAAAGACTCATTTTTTCACTTAATTGTGGCAACTAAAATGATGATAAAAGATTTCTCAAGAGACTGTATCTGTCAAGACCAATTGCTGTCCATTTCAATTACTACTTGGTTGTTGGTGTGTTTTTTTGTTTGTTTTGGTTTTTACCATCATAAGATTAATAGATGAGTGGACTTTAAAATGAGACCAGTCATATTATTATATTATTATAACCAGTGTTTTAGTAAATGGTATTACTATCATGTAAACTTATTTCAAATATATAAACTATAATTGTATCATAAGCAAATTAACATATAAATCACTCATTAGTCATGAAAACTTTAAAACTTACATAGCTCACAATGAAAGATATGTAAAAAGCAATGAACAAAAATATCAAACCACCTGCTATAAGGTTTTAAGTGGTATTTATGCCTTAAAATATAACTCATGGGTTGTATTTCACATAAACTTTGAAAATGAAGCAACACTTTATAAAGAAATATTTATACAATTAATGGTATCTAAAAAAGTCAGAAAAACAAAGCTTTTAATTATCTTTTCAAGTATATGGACTCTTTATTGACCCTGTTACCCTCCCAGAGCTACTTCATAGATTAAAGCAAGTCAGGTGCTTTTAGGAAATAGCTCTGCATCACATTTGTAGCACAAAAATAAAGACAATTATTTTCACTTTTTCATAAAATACTAAAGGAAGAATAATCATTTCCATTGCCAAAAAATGTCAGCAATGAAACCAAGCATATAATAGTATAAATTTGGAAAAAAATTCAATGACATAAATTTGTTACCCAGCCAAAAATTATATGGAATTGTAGTTGAACATACTTATTTTGAAAAGAGTTCCGGAATGATGAATCTTAATAATATCAATCAGCATGCATTTTCAAAATACAAATCCAACTGCAACTAAAAATCACAACTTTTTTTGAAGACTGGAACTATTTCAATAGATACAAATTTGTTCATGAAAATTTAAACAGGATATTGTTTCAATGGAAAACTGATTTCCTAAGAAACAGTAATAAGTATTCTCATAAAATTATGAACAGCTAACATCATTCCTTGCACAACTTTCTAGAATATGAATACGTTGATTAATTTCATGAGGCACCAAACTTGAGTTAGATTTTTCAACATCAAGCATTATACTTAAAGATCAGTCCAGCCATATGTTAGCAAACCAAGCTTTGAATTTGAACATATTTCTATGTGGACATTTCTCTTTCACTCCTGTTAATATTTTATGTTTTTTTTACTATGTTAGATATTAGAAAATATTTTATAATTTTAATATAGATGTCCCTTGTATATTTGATTAACATATATTTTATTTCTAATATTGATAAATTGAAGGAATAGTGCTGAGATAGACTACTGTTGTCATGAATATCACAGGATACTAAGGTTGTTTCAATGTAGATAATACTTTTTATCACAGAGGTGGCAATTTTTTCTAAATTTTCTTAAAGGAAAGAAAGATTTAAAATAGTTAAGTCCCCTTCTATCTATCTATCCACCTGTCTGCCATTTGTCTGTTGTCATTCATACAATCATGCCAAATCTGTTTATATTTCTGTTTCTGTTAAAGAAACCAGTGAAATAGTGTATATGCTAATGTTATTTCTATTAAAGAGGAAACTGAAGTTAGAGGGTCAGAATTTAAATCCCTTCTTAGCTCTTTGCCAGAGATGGGTTTTTTGCACAATGAATTTAACCACCCTCAGTTTTTAGTTTATTTTTTGTTTTTTGTTCTCTGTGTTGTTTCCATTGGTAAAATGGGAGAGATACTAAGACTTTATTACATTATGGTTATAAGATAAATGATATAAGACTTGAGTAAAATATTTATTCAACACATGCCATATGCCTACCATTCAGTAAATGGCAATTACTGTAAATTAGCATGGTAGCTACCCTGAGAATGTAAGTTGACCTATCAGGATTCACATGTAGGCCTGTCTGATTCTGAACCCCATTACCTCCCCACTGTAAAGTGCTGCCTCTTCATTAAGTATCTCATCAATGAAAGAGTCCTCCAAAATATATTTACTGAAGGTGGTAATATTAAATTTGGAAACAAAACTTAACAATGCCACAAAATTGAGTGATTGCCTTCCTAGTAAGTTTCTTCCAGTTAGTTTCTTTCCTCTGCAGTCAAGCCAGGTGGGCCTGCTGGGTAACAGACGTGCTGAAGAGACGATGTGCTGACCCACTTTATCTCCCCACAGACAGTCGCAACTGGGGTAGTGTGTACTCACTGTTCAAATTAAACCTTGCGGTTTTTTTTTTTACTTTTCATTATGTCTCTCCTAGGAAATAAAAATATAAATCTTGTTGTTGTGTTATCTGGAGAGGGAAAATAAAAAGTTGGACCTCATATTTGAAGAAGCCAAATCCTAATAATGAAATTATCCTTATATTAAAATAGAAGCAATGGTTTATAACTGCAAATTTAAACTGGGGCCTGTGCATCAGTTTTTATTCTAATCTCATTACAAATACATGAAACTTTGAAGTTTATCTTAAATGTATTAAAAAACTGTCTTGAATCTAAGTATATTATACACTGTTAAAGAAATGTCTTACAAAGAGAAATGACAAAATTGAAGAACTGAGATGTATAGAGAGAAGCTCTTTACCTTGTTGATATGTATTGATAATCTGCTGAAAATACCTGGATTTCAGATACTGGAGGCTATACTGTTTTAAAAGGAAAAGGAAGGAAGTGAAAGCATATCTACCAGGCTGTTTTAAAGGGAGCATTCAGCACTATTGTCATACCCATACTTGAGAACTTGACCAACAGCTGAGTAAAAATTCATAGGATTTTACCACCAAACAAAATGTTTCTTCATCAGTGATGAGAACCATGACATGGTCAATATTATAACCTACTGGTAGGCACTCAACATACTATCATGAAAAGAAAAGAACATAGCCAAGAGGATCTTTGAGAATAGGGTTTGAATCTCAGTACCAACCTGAGTTACTTGAGGTGTTTTAACTGATTCATCTGTCCAGGCATTGAAGGGAGGGAAAGGAGAGAGACAAAGATATGTAATTTGTAATTACAAAGACTTGTAATTTCAGCACAAATTTGACTTGAAAATGGAGAGAAAAAGCAAAGAAGAAAGGTATGCTGCAAAATATTCTGGGGAAGGTGCTCTTTATTTTCATGCTTTGTGCTCTAAACTTGCCTAATTTTTCCCACAAACAACTCGGCTTTTTGAGGAAGCACAAACTAATTAACTCTGGTGGTTTGAAAGTATTAAGTCAACAAATTGATTTATCTATGTTTGCTCAATCCACTTACATATAGATGGTAAAGCAAGGGCAGTTATATCACCAACATAAATACATTTAGGGAACAATAGATAGCAGTGAAGTACACAGAGCTAGGTATGAGATAATAAAACTAACAAAAATTTTGGAGAAAAATCACAAAGAATGAAATAATGGTTAATATCATTGAGTAAAAATCTCATTGGGTAAAGCACATGTTGGGCATGAAGAATTTTCCTTTACTCTTCAACATTCTCCTAGCTGGTCTAAAAATCAAACTGACATGGGACAGATTAACAGAAGAACAAAACAGTGTTATTGTGTACATATGGTAAATACACAGACATGAGATTCGAAAAACACTCAAGGAAATCAAGGTATATATGTTTAAATATTCTTATACAGAGAAATCTATCTAGGTATTTTTAGCATATTATCAATATATATCAATAAAGTGATAGGTCAACCTGAAATAACCTGAAGCGGGTAGGGACCTGGGACTTCAAAGGGAAGGAAAACAATTCACAGGAACATGAAAGAGTGAATGCTTGATAAACAAATGTTTGCTGGGCCTCACAGAAACAATTGGACATCAAGAGGAATTTTATTTATTTAATTAATTGATTAATTTTTCTTCCATATAAAATTCCCTTTAATTTTATACAAGTAATATATAATCCAATTAAAAAGTTTTCAGAGGAGAGATATTTTACCAAGTCAATGAAATAGATGGCAATGCTTTCTGAGGCTGTTCTTTTTTTTAATCTAAAATATGTCTTTTTTTCCTTATGTTTTCTTTCTTTTTTTAATTTCACAAGTCTAGTATATTTTATTGGAATATAGTTGATATACAATATTATATTGGCTTCAGATGTACAAAATAGTAAATTGATAATTATATACATTACTAGATTCTTTCCACAATAAGTGAAGTTACCCCATTACCATACCAAGATATTACCTTTCCTTGGTAATACCTTTGCCCTTCTCCCTATGGTAACCAACAGTCTGTTGTCTATATTTGTGGGTCTTTTCTGTTTTTTTTGCTTTATTTTTATATTCCACATATAAGTGAAATCTTACAATATTTGTCTTTCTCTGCCTTGCTTATTTCACCTAACATAATACCCTCTAGGTCTATCTATGTTGTCATGATAGCAAATTTCCTTCTTTTTTAAGGCTGAGTAGTTTTCCATGGTGTGTATGTACCACATCTTCTTTATCCATTGTTCTACACAAACTTTTCTAAATTCTTCCTTGTTTATCACAACTAGTTCATATTATAATGTAGTTATTTATAACTCTTCCTGGAGCAGGTCTTTTACCTAAAATATTTTTATACAATTAGGGAAAAGATCAAAGGTTCTTTCTGAGTCTTTTGGGCCTTGATTGTTTTCATTTTGACATAATCTGTTGAATTCTGCAAGGCATATTAAGATTGCTTTGACAATATCTTTATGGAAAAGATCTTTGCTGAAGCAGTTACAGCATTTATATAGAATGGTGGTTAAATATTATAAAAATGCATATATCTTAACAATTCTATTTTTGAAAGTTAAAATATCAAAAATACTTTCAAAATAGTTTTATCACAAATATAAAATAATTTTATCTAATTAGGGTGACAAGTTTTAAAATTTTAGTAATTAAAGCCTGCCTTGAAAGTCATTTTTAAGCATAAGGCTTTGCTTGAGTGTACTATTAATCTTACTAGTGCCACCTGTGTTTCATTAGTCACTTTATCATGTAAGTAAATTTCATCCTGTTGACACAAAATGTGTAACAATTATAGGATGCATGGGCAATAAGACTTGTAGAGCCCTCCAGATTATTTTTAAAAGTCACTAAAATTATAAAATAAAGTGCTAAAATAGTAAAACAAATTCTAATCGTTGTACTTCAGTGGGAATGAGTTAGATAACTAAAATTTCTGACCTAATAACAGGGAATATGAACTACATGTTCATAATTCCACTTCACATTTAGGTCAGAATTAGGAAATGAATTTGTAATTGTGTCCATGTATTTAAGTGAAGAAAATTATTTTGTAGGAAATCATGTTATCTATAGCTGATGACTGTGCATTGCTGTTCCAACTTTAATGAATGTCAGATAGGTTCTAGTAGGACAAGAGAGGGGGACATGAATAATTATGGCTTTGACTGTGTATTTTAAACCTAGCATTCCTCAACTGAGTAGGGTTCTTCTTGCAAAAATCAGATCAACCTTTACAAATCTATGCAATAAAATCTTGATACCATGTATACCTTCACTGGATCCCCCCAAGTACTGCTGTTTTTCATTCTTGTGATATTAGAGACACCAATTCAAGGTACAAGCTAGCTGTTCCCAAAGCCTTGCCGGTAGGCAAATGTCCGAGTGAGAAAGGATAAAGGATCACATACAAATTTCTAGAATTATAACTCTCCCTCCTGCCCCACATATTTCATGTAAGTTGTTTTAGATATATAGTGGTGGCCACCTCACCTTAGTTAGAAACAACTTAGTCTATGAATAAAAACAAAAGAGAGAAGAGATTGAAAGTGGGGAGAGGTGGGGGAACAATGTGATTTCTGGTATAGGGTACATGACAATGTACACAGAAAGAACTCTCTGATCATTCTTCAGTCTATTATTCTTAGACAGTACAGGCTAAGATACACTGATGCAGTTCCCTCCTGATCCTGGTACTGAGAAAAAAACAAGACACAAATATCCCCAGTACTTCTGGGTAGCAAGCTAACTAGAAATAGGCTTTAAAAGTGTCATAGGCCCCAGACAGAAAAAGAAAAAGAAAAATGAAGATAGATTAGGGATAGAACTCTGGGAAAAAATGTCTGCATGACCACATTAATTTGTGGTGTGTGCCCTAAACCACGGAGGCACCATTCCTTTTCGATAGGTTTCCCACAGCCTGACATTTGGCGTTTTCTGTTGAACCAACTCATCACTGTCCACACCGAGGCTCACTGTCTCTTTCTTTCTAGTTTCACCAACAAATAAAAAGAATTTGATATACATTTACTTATGTAATTGAAATCACCCATCTTATCATGATTTATTAAATCATCTAGTAGGGCAAAGTTTTATTACATTTTTTTGGTTAGCTTTATGTATTATAATTTATATACAGTGAAATTCACCATTTTTATGGTACATTTATGATCGAGTACAAATGCACAGAATCATGTAACCACCATCACAGTCAAGATACAGAACAGATTCATCACCCCCAAGATACTATCTCTTGTCCCTTTTAATCTATCTTTTTCAATTGTCATCAGTGCCTGACAACCTCTGGTCTGTTTTCTCTATATATAACTTTGCCTTTTCCAGAATGTCATGCAAGTATGAAATAGTATGTGTCCTTTCAAATCTGGATTTTTTCACTTAGCATAATGCATTTGACATGTATCCATGCTCTTGCATGTATCAGTCCTTCTTTCCTTTGATAGCAGAGAAGTATTCATTTTATGAATATACCACAATTAGTTTAATCATTCAATAAATGAATGGCCTTTGAGTTTTCACAGATATTAGTTATTTGTATAGAGGTTTTGTGTGTGAGCCTAATTTTTCATTCATCTTGACTAAATGCCTAGGATTTTGATCCTATAAACCTTTGTGTAGAGATTTTGGTGTGAGCATAATTTTTCATTCATCTTGATTAAATGCTTAGGACTAAGTTGGACTGCCTATATGGAAAGTGTATACAGAACTTCATAAGAAACTGCCAAACTTTTTCACTGATCGACCATTTTGCAATCTTATTGCCAATGTATCAGAGTTTCAGTTGATTAGCATTTGTGTCAGCTTGGTGTTGACCATCTAATAGGTATATATCTAATTTATTTGAATTTTTGTTTTCCTAATGACTAATCACATAGTTTAGAGGAGAGTGTGTTTTCATGTTCTTACCTGTCATCTGTATATATTCTTTGTGAAGATATCTATTCAAAACCTTTGTCTTTTTAAATTCAGTTTTACATTGCTTACTGTTGAGTATATAAAAATATTTGTACATATATACTATATATGAGTTCTTTATTATATTTTGCTACATAATTTTTTTAAGTCTATGTCTTCTATTTCATCATTTTTGTAGCATCTTTGAAGAGCATAAGTTTTTAATCTTGATGAAATCCATTTTGGCAACTATTTCTTTTATGGCTGATGCTTTTGGTATCAAAATGTAGAAATACTTGAGTAATCTAAGGTGGAAAGGATATCTTCATGTTTTTCCTTCAGTAAGTTGCATAGCTTTCTATTTTTTCTTGAATAAAGATCCAGCTAAGGTAATGTAAGATATGAATTAAGTTCTTTATTATGCATATGGATGTCCAAATTTCTCAGCACCATTTGTTGAAAAGAGTTTTCTTCCTCCAATATTGTTGATGTTCAATTCACCATAAATCTTGGGTCTACTTCTGGTTTTATTTTCTATTCCATTGATCTATGTATCTTTTTATCCAGGTACCACAATATATTGTTTACTGTAAGTCTTAAAATCAGGTGTGCATTCTGAAATTTTACTCTACAAATCTCAAACATACAAATCATAAGGGATATCACATCCAGGTATATTATAATCCTATTACTAAGAAAACAGTGAAAAGAAAAAAGAACTAAATAATGCCAAAGTTTAAAAAGAAGACACATAATGTATAGAGAATTATGAAGACGTTTATGAATGGCAATATATTTCTTATCAGAAATCATTCAATCCAGAAGCCAATAGGACAAAATCTTTAACATGCTGGAAGAGGCTTTTTCTTTTCCAGATAAATAAAATTGAGAGAATTTATCATCAGCAAACATACTGTAGGAAATTTTTAATTTTTTCTTCAGGAAGAGGGAGAGTGGTACTAAATAGAAATCTAGAAATATTGGCTTTTCTCTGGAAATGGCAAATATTTGGGTGACTAGAAAATACATTTAATAATTATTTAAGTTCTTTAAAATGTAGTTGACTATATAAAGGTATCCCTAGGTAAATGTAAATTAAAACCACTACACGCTCCATAGAATGTCTCAAATTCAGAAGACTGACAACACCAAATATTGTTGAAAGTGTGCATAAATTTAAATACTCATACATTAATTGTCAGAATGCAAAATGATGCATCTCCTTTGGAAAACAGTTTCATAGTTTCTTATAAAGTTAAATATACACTTATCATATGATGCAACAAAGACTTTTAGGAATTTTCCCAAGACAAACAAAAATATGCCCAGAAAAATATTTGTGCCCATATGTTCCTCATAGATTTATTTACTAGAAAGATGCTGGAAATAACTCAAATGGCTATCAACTAGTGAATGAATGTTACTGGTGGTATATCCATACAATGGAATACTACTGAGCAATAAAGCAAACTACGGATTAATGTAACAGCATCAATAACTCTCAAAACCATGCTAACTAAAGAAGCCAAACACCAAAGAGTGCACATTGTATGATTTCACTTATATAAAAATCTAGAAATTGTATTAGTGGTTGTCTGTGGACAAGGGTGAGGATAGGGTATTGAATAGTGCAGAAAGGAACTTTTTAGATTGATGAAATGTTCTATATGATTACAAATATATACATATACATACACACACACATATATATATACACATATATATGTACAAGTGTTTATATATACACATATGTACATATAAATACAAGAAATAAATGTATGTATGCATTTATTATATTATTAAAGCATATCAAGCTGTATCCTTGGAATTCATAAATTGTTTGTAAATTACACCTTAATAAAGCTTGAGAAAAGCATATTAACAAACTGAGATGTTTTTGTTAGATATTGTCCTTTGGCTAGTCAACCAACATGGACAGTCCATCTTTCCTCTTTCCTAACAGCATGCCAATTTTGTTCACTCCCTAACTAGCAGCTCTGTGCTTACTTATAGATCTGGACCCACTCTAGTCTTAAACATTTACAACATAACTGATGTAATCCAATGATATCAATGCCTCTCCGCTGCAAAATCATTGTTCTAAGCATGAACATGTGTCAGAATTCTGGCCAATGGGAAAGAAGTGCTGTGTAGCTCCTGGAAAGTTTTTTTCTTATATTTTTCAATATCCGTCAAAAATGGTCAACTTTCAAATATTTATGAATTGTTTATTGAACATCTGTGTCTTTATCATATAAAGTAAAATTAACGAGTTTCTTAAAAAGGCATGAACTGTAAACATATGAATACAAACTAAGGACCCTACATTTTTTACCCTATGTTGATTTAAAGCCAGAAAATAATACTTATATAAAGTCAAATTACACAGATGGACATATGAACATCAAACAAAAGTGATACAAAAAAGTGTTTATTTACCTTTACCAATACACTGGGATATTTGTCATTTTACTCCTCCATATTCTATGGTATTTATTTATGTTTTAATGCTGGGAGTAACCCAGTAAATATATTTCATGGACTAATGCATGACACAGAATAAGAAAAACACAAAAGTGTGGTGGTTTCATTCAGTAGTTCTCAAGCAGCCAATCAGCTTTTCTACCCGCTTTTTTTTCTAACCAGCATCATGAAAGCATTAATTAAATACTTCATAGTAAGTTTTCTTGAATTTCTCTGTTACTGAAAATTACTGACATAGTAACAGTACAAGTGTTTTGAGATATCCATACATGTTACAGGCAAAATAACCTCAGTATTTTAGGTATTCAAATACTTGGGAAGATATGATAATATACTTTAGCTGCAGTATTTTGATACAATGAAAAATTTTTGTACTTCATACTTTTTAACAGTAACCTCACTAATAATGCAGTGCTATGAAAGGTCTTAACAATTATCTATAATTGTCTTAATGAATTTTAACTAAATTCAACATGCATTCCATTACCTTTAAAAAAATTAGCAATTTTTCTAGGCATCTAATAAGCAATTGCTATTAAAGCTTCTGGGGTTTATGCATATTGGACCCAATACAACATCAGTTTTAACCTAATAAACTATTTGGAAAGCCAACACTATATGACTGAAAATATGTGGAAAATTATTCAAGACCTCTCCTAAGTACTGATATGTTCACAAGTTGAATAATCAGAAAAGTATTGTAAGAATTTAAAACCATATGGTTGCATATGAATATCCATTCAGTGTTAGCAAAGATTTGGGAAAAAAAAGTCCAAAAAACATCAAATACATCAAAGCTTGGATTAATTTATGAATATGAAAATGTGATTCCCAAGTGTAATGTTTTTGGCATTTTAGTTCTATGTTTAATCGAGAAGAGTCTTATTTGGAATCAAAATCAGGCTTTTGGAATACTAAATATGAATTCCCCATGTCTCAAGTATGTTAGTAAATTGTTTAGACAATGAATCTAATTGAATTTAACTTGATTACCAAGTCAACTTTAATTCTAAAAAATTAAAAAGGAAGAAGATGAAAAGACAAATATACATAAAGCTGAGGAAAGTAATTAGTATTCTCACTCTGTTCTCCACACACTACCTTTGCATTGTTGCACATTTGCTTCTTGTACCACACAGTCTAATAAACATTCACATTGAGATTTCATGTAAACAGTTATGTACATGTGGGGATCAGACATACAAATTTGGGCTACTATAGTAGAAGTAATACTGAAATGCCAAGGATTTAATGAGGTATCTTTGGTTACTGAAGATAGAGTTCATTATTAATCCCAGTGCTTTGCAACATTGTCAAGTGAGAGGACAAGTCTGCAAATGGTATTTGGAGAGAGATGCCAATGAAATAGAGTATGTAATCTTAAAGGACCACTTTTGAAAATTAATCAAGAAAGAACCAAATGTGTTAACTGCCAACAGTTCAAGTCAGGTTAGAGCTGAAAATGAAGCACTGGGCTTGACAAGGAGAGATCTTGCTAAGACCACTTTCAGTGGACCAATTAGGTTGAAGGTAGGACTGCAATGTGTTAAATAAAAGAATTAGAAGGAAGACCTGGAGAAAGTAAATTTGGACAACTGTCTCAAGGATTACTTTTATAATGGGGAAGGTTAATTTTATTTGCAAATAAAGTTGTGGTCTGGACTTCTGGCAGTTTCACAGTGCTTAGTATTAAAAAAAAAAGATAAGGATGTTTATTACATGTATTTACAAGAATTGATAAAATTTACTAAATAGTCAATTACAGATTCCCTAAACTTGCTTTATTTAGTTGACAGTCTCTGTTGGTTTCTTCGGAGTTCTTATCTACTATTATGTAAATACCTAATCACTGACACACTGTACATTACTGCTCTATCCTACATAAAGACATCATTGGAGTCATTATGGATTATTGTGTAAATACCTAATTGCAGGCAATTTAAGATAGTCATTATTTACTTGATAGTCTATAAATGGATTTTTCAAGTAAGTATATAGCAGAACTATTCATGTCTTTTGTGTTCAAGACCTAATTAAGAAGAGAATATAAGATTCTGTTTATGTATGTATATATAATATGCATATCCAAAATCAACATTAACTTAAGAATATTTTGAGTTTTAGTGATGATATATTTCATCCATTGTTGGTAGATGTCCTTTTGAAGTCACACAGACATGGAAAGAATTGATATTCTTACTAGATGACTTTAGCTTTTTCTTAAAATTGAGATATGGTTGTATACAGTATTACACTGGTTTCAGATGTACAACATAGTGATCTGACAGTTACATACATTGCTAAATACTCACTATGATAAGTTTAGTTGCAATCTGTCAATATTCAAAGACATTTCAATATTATTGGCTATATTCCCTTTGCTGCTCTTTCATTCCCATGACTAACTTATTTTGTAATTGAAAGTTTGTACCTCTTTATCCCTTTCACCTATTTTACCCTTCCCTCCACATCTCTCTCTTATGGCAACCACCAATCCATTCTCCATGTTTATGAGCCAATTCTATTTTGTTTGTTTTGTTTTTAAGATTCCACATATAAGTGAAATCATATGGCATTTGTCTTTTGCTGCCTGACTTATTTCACTTAGCATAATATCCTCTAGGTCCAACCATGTTGTTGCAAATGGCAGTATTTCATTCCTTTTGATGGCCAGTGTTTCATTATATGTATGTACCATGTTTTCTTTATACATTAATATACTGATGGACACTTAGGTTGCTTCTATATCTTGGCTATTATAAATAATGCTGCAATAAACATAGGAGTACATGTATATTTTTGAATTAGTGATTTTGTTTTCTTTGGGTAAATATGCAGAAGTGGAATTACTGGGTCTCATGTTTCTATTTTTAGTTTTTTTGAGAAAAACTCCATACTGTTTTCCATAGAGGCTATATCAACTTACGTTCCCATCAAAAATATATGAGGGTTCCCTTTTCTCTACATCTTTGCCCAAACTTGTTATTTCTTGTTTTCTTGACATTAGCCATTCTGACTCGTGTGAAGTGATAGCTCATTGTGATTTTGATTTGCATTTCCCTGATGATTAGGGATGTTGATATGGTCTATTGGCCATCTGTAGGTCTTCTTTGGAAAAATGTCTATTCAGGCTCTTTGCCCATTTTTTAGTCAGATTATTATTTTTTTTTGGTGTTGAATTTTGTGAGTTTTTTATATACTTTGTATATTAGCCCCTTATTGGATGAAATATTTGTAAATATCTTCTCCCATTCAGTAGGTTGCCTTTTTGTTTTGTTGATGGTTTCCTTTGCTCTGCAGAGTCTTTTAGTTTGATGTAGTCCCACTTGTTTATTTTCGCTTTTGTCTCTCTTGCCTGGGGAGATATAACCCCCCCACAAAAGAAAAATTACTAATGACAATGTTCAAGTTTGCTGTCTGTGTTTTCTTCTAGGATTTTTATGGTTTCAGGGCTTACGTAGAGCTCTTTAATCCATTTCAACTTTATTTTTTGTATAGTGTAAGACAGGATTCAGTTCCATTCTCTATCATGTAGCTGTCCAGTTTCCCCAACACTGTTGACTGAAGAGACTGTCTTTTCCCCATGTGTACTCTTGCCTCCTTTTCCATATGTTAATTGACCATAAATATGTAGGTTGGTTTGTGGGCTCTTTTGTTCCACTGGTCTATATGTCTATTCTTGTGCTATTACCATACTGTTTTGATTACTGTAGCTTTATAGTATATTTGATACAGTCTATGTGATACTCCAGCTTTGTTCTTCTTTCTCAAGATTTCTTGGCTTTTTGGTGCGTATTGTGCTTTTTAGCCTCATTCTCTCCATTGCCTACTTAAACTGGTAAATGTCTACCATGGAAATGCCTTTACTCCCTTGCTCCTGCTTATATGTCTATCTTATTGCCTTTTGGGCAGATAAGATAACTTACTCCTGTGAATCTGCTTAAGTTGTTTTACAGAGCTTTCTAGATTGATTCCCTCTGCATCATCCCATCATTAACATACTTGGTATATGGTCCAACTGATTAATAATTTTTCCCTACAGTAACAATTTCCATTGTGAAATTTGTTTCTGGACCTACACATTATTTAATACAACAAATATTTTCATGAAGTCTCTCTGGATATGAACAGAGAAAGCATGCAGCATTATAAAATGCAATGGTCAAGATAAATCATATCAAAAAGTAAGATCTGACAAAAGGCTTGAAGCAGTCAAGAAGGCCATTGGGGCTGAATGAAAATAAGTAAGTGGAGGTATAGTAGGAGATAAGCTCAAAGAAATAGGGATGGGTGGGCCCAAGGACATTTCTGGCATCTTTTTGGCTATGCTTGCTTTTACTGTGATGTAACAGGGGAGACATTATAAAATTTGCGATACAAAGTCATATGCTGCTAAGACTAAACTGTAGAGACAAAAGAGTGAGTAGATAAAATACCTAGGAATAAACCTAACCAAAAAAGTGAAAAACTTATACTCTGAAAACTACAAGTCACTCTTAAGAGAAATTAAAGGGGACACTAACAGATGGAAACTCATCCCATGCTCATGGCTAGGAAGAATTAATATCGTCAAAATGGCCATCCTGCCCAAAGCAATATACAGATTTGATGCAATCCCTATGAAACAACCAGCAACATTCTTCAATGAACTGGAACAAATAATTCAACAATTCATATGGAAACACCAAAGACCCCGAATAGCCAAAGGAATCCTGAGAAAGAAGAATAAAGTAGGGGGGATCTCACTCCCCAACTTCAAGCTGTATTATAAAGCCATAGTAATCAAGACAATGTGGTACTGGCACAAGAACAGAGCAACAGACCAATGGAACAGACTAGAGAATCCAGACACTAACCCAGACATATATGGCCAATTAATATTTGATAAAGGAGCCATGGACATACAATGGCAAAATGACAGTCTCTTCAACAGATGGTGCTGGCAAAACTGGACAGCTACATGTAGGAGAATGAAACTGGACCATTGTCAAACCCCATATACAAAAGTAAACTCAAAATGGATTAAAGACCTGAATGTAAGTCAAGAAACCATTAAACTCTTGGAAAAAAACATAGGCAAAAACCTCTTAGACACAAACATGAGTGACCTCTTTTTGAACATATCTCCCCAGGCAAGGAAAACAACAGCAAAAATGAACAAGTGGGACTATATTAAGCTGAAAAGCTTCTGTACAGCAAAAGACACCATCAATAGAACAAAAAGGAACCCTACAGTATGGGAGAATATATTTGAAAATGACAGATCCGATAAAGGCTTGACATCTAGATAATATAAAGAGCTCACACACCTCAACAAACAAAAAACAAATAACCCAATTAAAAAATGGGCAGAGGAACTGAACAGATGGTTCTCCAAAAAAGAAATACAGATGGCCAACAGACACATGAAAAGATGTTCCACATAGCTAATTATCAGAGAAATGCAAATTAAAACTACAATGAGGTATCATCTCACACCAGTAAGGATGGCTGTCATCCAAAAGACAAACAACAACAAATGTTGGTGAGGCTGTGGAGAAAGGGGAACCCTCCTACACTGCTGGTGGGAATGTAAATTAGTTCAACCATTATGGAAAGCAGTATGGAGGTACATCAAAATGCTCAAAACAGACATACCATTTGACCCAGGAATTCCACTCCTAGGAATTTACCCTAAGGACGCAGTAATCAAGTTTGAGAAAGACAGATGCACCCCTATGTTTATCGCAGCACTATTTACAATAGCCAAGAATTGGAAGCAACCTAAATGTCCATTGATAGATGAATGGATAAAGAAGATGTGGTACATATACACAATGGAATACTACTCAGCCATAAGAGAAGGGCAAATCCTACCATTTGCAGCAACATGGATGGAGCTGGAGGGTATTATGCTCAGTGAAACAAGCCAAGCAGAGAAAGAGAAATAACAAATGATTTCACTCATCTGTGGAATATAAGTACAAAGGAAAAACTGAAGGAACAAAACAGTAGCAGAATCACAGAACTCAAGAATGGACTAACAGGTACCAAAGGGAAAGGGACTGGGGAGGATGGGTGGGTAGGGAGGGATAAGGTGGGGGGAGAAAAAAAGGGGGTATTAAGATTAGCATGCATGGGGGGAGTGGGAGAAAGGGGAAGGCTGTACAACACAGAGAAGACAAGTAGTGATTCTACAACATTTTGCTATGCTGATTGACAGTGACTGTAAAGGGGTATATAGGGGGGACCTGGTATAGGGGAGAGCCTAGTAAACAAAATATTCGTCATGTAAGTGTAGATTAATGATAAAAAAAAAAGCAGTTCCTGTGTGGTGACCTCCAATGAGTTCTACACAATGATATAATGGGCGTATAAAAGTGTAGGCAAAGGGTCTGTTTGTGTTTATACAGAGGATGAAAGCCTAATTTGGCTACCCTGAAAATGAATTAAGATACGATATGAAAAAGAACTTCCAACATCAGCACTCTGGAAGACTCATGCCAGAAGATAATCATCAAAAAACCCCAACAAAGATCCATGCACTGCTACAGGTGTAGATGCACTCATCCCACCAGTTCCTGGACTTGCCATGGGAATGAAGAAGGAGATATCTAAGCTGGCCTGTGCATACAGTAAAACAACAAATTTGACTGGATCTATACTGTTGGAACTCAATCAAGAATTAGGAGAAGTGCAAATTGTAGCGCTCCAGAATCTTACAACTACAGACTATCTACTGTTAAAAGAACATATGGGATGTGAACAGTCCCCAGGGATGGATTGTTTTAATTTGTCTGATTTCTCTCAGAATGTTCAAGTTCAGTTGGACAATATCCACCATATCATAGATAAGTTTTCACAAATGCCTAACTGGTTTTCTTGGTTTCACTGGAAATGGCTGGTAATTACAGGTATGCTTTGGTTATGTAACTATACTCCTATTATGTTAATGTGTG
Source organism: Manis pentadactyla (assembly GCF_030020395.1). Lineage (NCBI taxonomy): Eukaryota > Metazoa > Chordata > Mammalia > Pholidota > Manidae > Manis > Manis pentadactyla. The sequence goes on from NC_080023.1 coordinate 27,996,668, forward strand.
TGTGCAATTTAACTAGTAGTTAAAACCTATACATGCTGAAGTTACTCTACAAGAAGATATGTCAAAGAGATAATCAATCTTCCCATGTTTTCTTCCGCCTGCTACTTCTATAGCTTTTCTTCTTCCTTCCTAATTACAACCCTTAAATAGAATTCGTGCCTCATATCGAATTTACCGAGTATCATAATTCTTCCAAGTGGTAAAGATACCTGAAGACAAATGCTGGGCATAGAAGCCACAGGGCATAAATATGCAAAGAAGTAAAAAGCTAACCTTTTCAAACAATAAGGCTTCTCTCTCACTTACCAACTTTACATTTCCCTGTATGTCTCCGGAAGATGACTGGTTAGCCAGAGACGGGTAAGTTTCCTCAAGGGAGGAAAAACCTAAGACAGGCACAATCGCAGGGGGGCCATCAGGTGAGAAAATGGGGATCAACAGAGGTGAGGCTTAGAACCTTCCACCCTTCCCCCCCGTTCTGAGAGAAATCTTCTGCATCCGTGGATGTTTTATTGCCCTTGTATAGCTTGGATTAACACATAGTCTACATGCACACTCCTGATCATCTACATTTGCTCTCTTATAACACTAAACTATGTTTTCTACCTTTATCTTGCATCTACCTACCACTTCAGCATTTTATTAAAAATAATAATAATAAAGAGAGAAATGTGGTATCCACATATAAATCAAGTATAAGAATCAAATGAGTATTCATATTTGAACTGACTGTTTATAGTTCATAATGCATGAGCAAAACCGAAAGTTTCTGTGATGACTGCCCTTGTAATGTTCACCATGTAACTTATTCAATATGTAAGAATTTGTTCTCCATGTAAGAACTTGTTCGTTATGCTTCGTAAGATGGAGACTGACGAAAATTAGGCTTGGGGTAGATTAATGATTGTGCATTGAGCATTGACCGCCCCTATACAGAGTTTTATTGTTGTTAACCATTTGATCAATAAATATGAGAGATGACCTCACACACAAAAAAAAGTGCACACTTTCAATTGTAAAATAAATAAGTAACCGGGATGTAATGTATAGCATAAGGAATATAGTCAAAATATTGTAACAACTTGGTATGGTGATAGCTGTTACCTAGAATTATCATGTATATAAATGTTGAATCACTGTGTTGTACACCTGAAACTAATGTAATACTGTATGTCAACTACCCTTCAATAAAAAATAATCTAAAAAAAAAAAAAAGAGTAAGTAGAAAGCCAGTTATTACAAACAATATAGGAGAGAGAACTTGACGAATTGAACAAAGTTCATAAAGGATTGAGAAGTGATATTTTACCAAACTGGATATGAAATGTGAAAGAAAGAAAAAACATAAGGGTAATTTAAGATTTTTACCTGAGCAAGGGACTGGTTAGATTAGTTATCAACAGACCTGGAAGGCTACTAGAAGATCCATTTGGAATGTGGGGAAGTGAAAAATCAGTTCAGGTTTGTAGATGTTGAGTTTAAGATAACTGCTCAAAATTAAAGAAGGAAATTATATAATGAAGCTGGAGTTAAGAGGAGAGATCTCAGGTAGAGCCATAAAATTATGAGTTATAGGCATAGAGATGGCATTGGAAGCTAATGAACTCCATGTAAGCACCCAATGAGGAAAAGTATATGCAGAAGTATCCCATGGACTGGAACACTCCTATGTTATGGTGTGGGAGGAATAGAAAGCCTCTCTTCTTGGTTCCCTTAGCATACCACTTTCTGTGTACTTAATGTTAAATATTGGATTCATTAATAACAGTGTAAAGAAGGCATCTCATCCATATTATAGCACAGATGAAATACTCAATACATGAAACAAGAAGAATTTGTCTCTTACAATTACTAGGTGTTTTATTTTAAGTAGCTGGTATATGTTTCCCTTCCCTAAAAATATATGGATTGTTTTTAAGGGGGTGGATTTTCTCCCCAGTATTGAATGGGATCTTGATGGAACAGTGAATAAAATGACTCTGCCTTACCATTTCAGAAGTCTTAAAGTATCTGGAGGCTACATTGGCCAGAATGTCCTCTCTTCACAGTGGTATAGTAGAAAATCATAATGCAATCTTATCTTAGCTACAGAACTATTCCCAACACCCCCACCATCACCACCACCATCTGCCCAACCCCAGAGCTATGCAGAGATTGAAGGGCAGGTGAAAACAACACAAAACAAGACAGCAATTCTTCATTCACACCACTCAGGGAATCAGGCAGGGCCTGTTTTGTTTTCCCACATGTTTCCAAGATAGAAACCTAGCCAGTGAATCCTATATTCCTCCCAATATGTTTCTAACTAAAGTTGGACAGAGTTCAATTTTTGTCACTTGAGACTAAACAACTCTAACTCACAGACTAATTTCAAGTGTCTTGTACTTCAGTCCTAGAGAAATAGAACATAATAAGAAAATGTCTAAATGAGCATCTTTATCAGTAGGTACTAGCAGTCTATCAAAATGGAATTTGAGCTGGACCCTGAGGCAAAGTAGAATTAAATTTCTTCAAGTGGTAGTGGGTGAATATCGAAAATGTGGAAAACAGGGGAGGCCCAGTAGGAATTGAGCATGGCACCTTGAAGAGCTAAACAGAAAGACTAGATAAAGCAGAGGGTTTCCTTTGAGAAGTTGCCAAGCCAATGGGATAAAATATCCTTTGGAATTTCAAAGATAGCATTTGACTGTCAATAACAGCTGTGGCCAAAAACAAGTCCAAGTTTACACCATTCACTCAATATAGACAGAGGTGGCAACACAGGTAGTTATGCTTGCACAAAAAAGTTTAAAATTAGGTGTGAAATATATTAAACTATGTCTAAATATATTGTGTGTGATGGTGTTGTAGATGTATCTGTTTGAGGATCGTGCATCAGAAGGAAAAAGAGATTGAGAAAGAGATTCTCATCCAAATATCTTCCTTTTCACAGAAAGACCCATCTCTAAGGGAAGAGTAGTAGAGAGGATATTTATCAATTAGAGCAACATGTGAGATACTGTAATTATTTCTCTTATTTTGTAGTTTCATTAATCCTACCATGTAAGTTAATTATTTATTTTATATTGATGAGGAAAACAGAAAGATTAACTAACTTGCTAAAATTCATGGAGCTGGTAAGTAGACTGGCTCATTTTTCCAAGGTCAAACATTGATTACAAGTTTAATTAGATTCTATTGTTAGAAATTTTGAAGGGCATTCATATTTAGCCATATAACCTTGTGCTGGACCAAGACCCAGAAATAAGATTGTAGTATGGTTTTGTGTTTTCGAATCCCTTCTGCCTCAAATATTCCTCAGTTCAAAATACGGGGATAATTAAAACTAATGCAGGAATATAAAATTTCTATATGTATTAGTAAAATAATTAAGCATGAATTTAAAGTAAATAATTATGTTTCAATAAAAATATTCCTACAATATACACCAAGTGGCAAACGTCTGTTTTATTCATGGGTAAGTGAAATGCTTGATTTCTTCTTGTTTAACTTAAACTGCAGCTTATTTCAGTAAAGGCATATGTGAGTTATTATTCATTGTGATTAATTAATTTCAAACTCTACTTATATTTCTTTATAGTGTCATTTGAAGGACACCATGAGATTTTGATTTTAATTAAGTCATGATTCTGTTGCAGTCCTGAACTTGGATATTCCCATTCAATTAATCTTGATTTTTTTTCCCTAAATGAAATATGTATATTATTTTTAAAAAGTTGCAAGTCTTACAAGATTTCTTGTGGGAATGCTTTATATAGAAATCATATATATGATTAATTTATTCTGCATTACATTGAATATTTTTTCTTTCATTGAAATGCCCATAATCTACATCCATTCAGTGAAATAAACAAACAGTCTGCATGGCTTATGAAATGAAACTTTCATTCTTGAACAAAGGCTATGGGTTTCATTAAATAAATTCAACATTTTTAAAAGGTCCTGTATGTGATCATTAGCATTGGTAAAATGGTGTTGTTGGTTATTAATAATGATATAATGGATGATAATTTGAAAACTGAAATAATTTTAAGAGAAAACGTCCTGTTTTCTCCATTTGCTGATATATTACTGAGTCATTTAGAAAAATACCATCAGTTGACTAATTACAAAATAACACTTCTTTTTGAACCTATTTCTTTCAAGTGCTTCTGTTAGGTGGGGAGTCCAACAGATAAATATTTGGCATCACTCATTCTCTTTAAGACTAGAAAGGTAATCATATGAACTTCTGACACTGTTCCTCAGTGAATGACAAAGTAACTCACTGAGACTTAGTTTATATGAATATATTTATATAATTATCAAATTTATTATATAGGAAACATGCCTGTGTTATTCACTGCTATATCTCTACATGCATAATACTCAGCTTCATATGTATTAAACATAAATATTTATTTATAATTATATAAAATGTTATCAGAAATGAATAAATTAGCTTCTGACAAATTTTGTCAGGGAGTTAGCTCCCCTGTCATAAACAACTATAACACTGGAACAAATATATAAGGTAACTGTTTTTAGTCATTGGAGAATATCCCTGAAAAAAAGGAACCTTATCAACCCTACAGTTGCCTGCCTCCTGCCTGGGAATATTTTCCTAACTTCAGGGCAGGGAACTGGAGTCCAGCAGAGCAAAGTGGGTCCATTGATCACAAGAGGCAGAGAGCAGCATTCCAGGCTGCTGATGTGCCTGCAAATCTGAGGGACGTAACACTGGAGAGAAAGGTGGTAGGAGAAAGTCTCCGTGGGAGTTTCAGTGCTTCTTCACCATTTCCTGCCTAAAGGCAAGACTTACTGTTTGCAGGTCTTACCAAGGAGTAGCTGCTATAAGACTGAGAGTGATAAAGATATCCTAAATGTTAGGCATTGCTGGAAGATAATGGAATTACAGCTTTGCCAGAGGAGAGAGACTTTGTTAACACCCCTGGGATTCAGCTGGAACCAGATATTCATGTCTTAGGAGTAAGGACCAGATCCTAAAGAAAAATTACTGTAGACCTGCCCTAAGGAAATCTAAAGCCAAGCCTTTGCTAGTTCTGCAGGGAAGGAAGAGGAGTTTGGATATAATTTCACTATCAGCAATAATTCCTGAATCAAGAATCAAGAGTCTATTAATATCTAGTATACATTATTAATAATATTACAAGAGTTTATAAATATCTAATATACTTTATTAATAATATTACAGAGGCACAAAATCAGGAAATGTACATAATAGTCCCAACCAAAAACAAAACAAAAACAAGTTCTTCCCCTGTATGTTCCTGGGCCACAGTGTAAAGTAGAAATGAACATTGAAAAGATATCAGAAAATATATTTTTAAAGATAACACATCACGACCAAGTGTTTGTCCTATGAAAAGAAGTTTGCTTCAATAATTTTCAGTACTTATCGATTTGTGATCGTGGAATGTCATTTTGTCCTAACTTCAAGACTGATTTTCCTGATTAATTTTGAGTTGGAGCAACTTTTCATGTTCATCAGCCATTTTTTTTTTAAATGAGAATTTCCTGTTTCTATGGCTTTTTCCATTGGCTCAATTTCATAGGCATTTCTGTGGTATGAAAAATAATCATTTGTTAATTTTATTTATATATTTCATTCCAGCCTACTTGTGGCTTTCATTTATGTTTCTAAGTGGTAGTTTTTAATGTACAGATGTTATCTTTTTATAATATAGTTGTGATTACCAATATTTAGTGTTTTGGACTGCACTTTCTGTACCCTGTTTAAGAATCTGTTGCCCTGATTTGATGAAGATATTTTGTGATAGGGAAATTTGAAAAATTTTAAGGTTTGTTTTTCTATAACAAATAATCGTATGCTTAATGGCTTAAAACAACACCAATTTATTATTTACAGTTCTGGAGTTGAGGCATCCAAAATGGGTCTCAGTAGGCTAAAGTCGATGTCAGCAGAACTGCATTTCTTCCAGAGATTCTTGGGGAGAATCTGTTTCCTTGCCTTATCCAGTCTGCATTACTTGGCTTATGGCCTCTTTCTAAGCAGCAATTGTATCATTCTGGCCTCTGCTTCCATCATCACATACTGACTCATCTGCCTCCCTCTTTCCCTTACAAGGATCCTTAAAATAATATTGGGCCCACCCAGATAATTCAGAGCGATTTTCTCATCTCAAGATCCTTAACTTAGTCACATCTGCAATTCCCCATTGCTATTTACAGAAATACAATTGTAGATTACAGAGACCAAGACACGGCATATTTGGAGGGCCACTTTTTCCTGCCTACCACATTTACTAATTTCCAAAAATTATGTGAATGTGTTATGTTCAGTCTTCTGTTTTGTGGCTTTTTAGTTTTTAATTTCTGTCCAAGTACCACTTTCTTAAACACTGTTTATTTATAACATGTTATTTGTTAGAGCATGCCTACATGCCCATTCCTCCACTTTTTTGTTTAATTGAAACATTTCTCAGCATTCTTGGTGTTATTCTCATCTATTTGAATTTTAGGATTGATTTAAATAATTCTGGAATAATCTTGTCTGAATTGGAATTATACTGAGTTCAGAGATTAATTTAGGGAAAATATTTGCTTTACTATGTGGACCCTTCAAAGTCACAGAAATTATCCATATTTCCATTCATTTGAATATTTTCTCCTTTAATAAAATTGTATAATTTCTCCATAAAGATCATTTTCCTCTCCTAATAGATTATCCTTAAGTTTTCTAGCATTTTATTTTACTATTCTATCTGCATTATGACTGTTTTTAATATTGTTTGCTGTTGGTACACATATTTACTCTGCATGTTTGTACATTTTTGCATAATTATAGTTTCCCTGTGTATTTATTGAGTATATTGAACACAAATATTTAGGCTTTGTTCTTGGGACTGCCAGACAGCAGGGAATAAAACAGATTAAAAACAAAACAAAACAAAACACAACTCTGCCTTCATTAAAATTGGATGCCAGGAGGTAGACAATAAGGAAAATAAATGAGTATAAAATGTAGTATGTTAGATAATGATACATATTAGAAGGAAAAAACCTCAAAAGGGTAAGGAGTTGAGAGTTGGGTTACAGTTTTGGATTGGGTAGCAATAAAATCTTCACTGAGAAGAGAACATTTGAGTAAACATTTGAAGGAATTAAGAGAAATCCTATGGAAGAATGTTCCAAGCAGAAAATACAGTGAATCCAAAAGTCCTGTAGGGGGAGTGATGCCCGCATGTTCAAGGAACAGAGAGGAGACCAGCGTGGCTCAAGGGTGTAGTTAAAGGGAAAACAAATTGGAAAGGAGAGGAGAATGCGGCCTATCCTGTGGGACATTTTTAGCTTTTGCAAAGACTGAGTTTCTGTTTGTGAGCTAGAGAACTAACGGGAGGTTCTGAGCGAAGGAGAAAACTGATGTAAGTTTTAGAACATCCCTTTGCCTGCTATGGTGAGAATAAAGGTGGGTACTGGTGGAGGTGGTGACAGAATTTAGGTTTTGTTTCTAAAATTGAGGTAGGTTATGGTAATCGCACAGAATGCATTTAAGTCACGATGGTTATATGAAGTGGTTAGAAACAAGATATATTTTATAATCCTTTTCATATTCTTCCATTATCTTATGATTTTGAAAATTGTAGTCCATATTTTCCTATTTAGTGCCCTTACTGATTCTAACTCATGTTGGTTTGGAAGTTTTTGCTGTGAACTCATATTTGACAGGTATTTCTTTTCCATGAAGGAACAAAATGCAGCTCAGGTTGTGATCATTATGTTCTTCACAAATTCTGTTGTTCTTGTTTGAGTTTTGGTTTTGTTCTGTTTTGTTTTTTCAGCCAAATGCTGTAGAGTTATTGCTTTCTGGTTGAATTTTTTTTTTTTTGAGAGGGCATATCTTATATTTATTGATCAAATGGTTGTTAACAACAATAAAATTCTGTATAGGGGAGTCAATGCACAATCATTAATCAACCCCAAGCCTAATTCTCAACAGTCTACAATCTTCTAAAGTATAACGAACAAGCTCTTACATGGTGAACAAATTCTTACATAGTGAATAAGTTCTTTCATGGTGAACAGTGCAAGGGCAGTCATATCACAGAAACTTTCGGTTTTGATCACGCATTATAAACTATAAACAATAAGGTCAAATATGAATATTCGTTTGATTTTTATACTTGATTTATATGTGGATCCCACATTTCTCCCTTTATTATTATTATTATTATTATTATTTTTAATAAAATGCTGAAGTGGTAGGTAGATGTAAGATAAAGGTAGAAAACTTAGATTAGTGTTGTAAAAGAGCAAATATATATGATCAGGTGTGTGCTTGTAGACTATGTGTTAGTCCAAGCTATACAAGGGCAATAAAACATCCACGGATGCAGAAGATTTCTCTCAAAACAGGGGAGAGAGGTTCTAAGCCTCACCTCTGTTGATCCCCAATTTCTCACCTGATGGCCCTCCTGCAACTGTGCCTGTCTTATGTTGTTCCTCCCTTGAGGAATCTTACCTGTCTCTGGCAAACCAGTCATCTTCCGGGGCCATACAGGGAGATGTAAAGTTGTTAAGTGAGAGAGAAGCCATATTGTTTGAAAAGGTTAGCATTTTACTTCTTTGCAGATTTATGCCCTGTGGCTTCTATGCCCAGCATTTGTCTTGAGGTATCTTTAGCACTTGGAGGAATTATGATACTCGGTAAATTCGATATGAGGCACAAATTCTATTTAAGGGTTGTAATTAGGAAGGAAGAAGAAAAGCTATACAGGTAGCAGACAGAAGAAAATATGGGAAGATGGATTATTTCTTTGACATACATTCTTGTAGAGTAATTTAAGCATGTACAGGTTTTAAACTACTAATTAAATTGCACACACACATTAACATAATAGGAATACAGTTACATAACCAAAGCAGATCTATAATTACCAGCCATCTCCAGTGAAACCAAGAAAACCAGTTAGGCACCTTAGGCATTTGTGAAAACTTATCTATGATATGGTGGATATTGTCCAACTGAACTTGAACAGTCTGAGAGAAATCAGACAAATTAAAACAGCCCATTCCTGGGAACTGTTCACATCCCATATGTTCTTTTAACAGTAGATAGTCTGTAGTTGTAAGATTTTGGAGCGCTACAATTTGCACTTCTCCTAACTCTTGGTTGAGTTCCAACAGTGTAGATCCAGTCAAATTTGTTGTTTTACTGTATGCACAGGCCAGCTTAGATGTCTCCTTCTTCATTCCCATGGCAAGTCCAGGAACCGGTGGGATGAGTGCATCTACAGCTCTATCAGAGCCTGGATCTTTGTTGAGGTTTCTTGATGATCATCTTCTGGTATGAGTCTTCCAGAGAGTGCTGATGTTGGAAGTTCTTCTTCATATCGCATCTTAGTTCATTTTCTGGGTAGCCAAATTAGGCTTTGATCCTCTGTTAGTCCATTATTGGGTTCTGTGATTCCGCTGCTGTTTTGTTCCTTCAGTTTTTCCTTTGTTCTTATACTCCACAGATGAGTGAAATCATTTGGTATTTCTCTTTCTCTGCTTGGCTTGTTTCACTGAGCATAATACCCTCCAGCTCCATCCATGTTGCTGCAAATGGTAGGATTTGCCCTCTTCTTATGTCTGAGTAGTATTCCATTGTGTATATGTACCACTGCTTCTTTATCCATTCATCTACTGATGGACATTTAGGTTGTTTCCAATTCTTGGCTATTGTAAATAGTGCTGTGATAAACATAGGGGTGCATTGGTCTTTCTCAAACTTGATCGCTGCGTTCTTAGGGTAAATTCCTAGGAGTGGAATTCCTGGGTCAAATGGTAAGTCTGTTTTGAGCATTTTGATGAACCTCCATACTGCTTTCCACAATGCTTGAACTAGTTTACATTCCCACCAGCAGTGTAGGAGGGTTCCCCTTTCTCCACAGCCTCGCCAACATTTGTTGTTGTTTGTCTTTTGGATGGCAGCCATGCTTACTGGTGTGAGGTGATACCTCATTGTAGTTTTAATTTGCATTTCTCTGATAATTAGTGATGTGGAGCATCTTTCCATGTGTCTGTTGGCCATCTGTATTTCTGTTTTGGAGAACTGTCTGTCCAGTACCTCTGCCCATTTATTAATTGGATTGATTTTTGTTTGTTGAGATGTGTGAGCTCTTTATATATTTTGGACCTCAAGCCTTTATCGGATCTGTCATTTTTGAATATATTCTCCCATACTGTAGGGTTCCTTTTTGTTCTATTGATGGTGTCTTTTGCTATACAGAAGCTTTTCAGCTTAATATAGTCCCACTTGTTCATTTTTGCTGTTGTTTTCCTTGCCCGGGGAGATATGTTCAAGAAGAGGTCGCTCACGTTTATGTTTAGGGGGTTTTTGCCTATGTTTTTTTCCACAAGTTTAATGGTTTCATGTCTTACATTCAGGTCTTTGATCCATTTTGAAATTACTTTTGTATATGGGGTTAGACAATGGTTCAGTTTCATTCTCCTACATGTAGCTGTCCAGTTTTGCCAGCACCATCTGTTGAAGAGCCTGTCATTTCGCCATTGTATGTCCATGGCTCCTTTATCAAATATTAATTGACCATATATGTTTGGGTTAATGTCTGGAGTCTCTAGTCTGTTCCACTGGTCTGTGCCTCTGTTCTTGTGCCAGTACCAAACTGTGTTGATTACTGTGGCTTTATAGTAGAGCTTGAAATTGGGGAGTGAGATCCACCCTACTTTATTCTTCTTTCTCAGGATTGCTTTGGCTATTCGGGGTCTTTGCTGTTTCCATATGAATTTTTGAATTATTTGTTCCAGTTCATTGAAGAATGTTGCTGGTAATTTGATAGGGATTGCATCGAATCTTTATATTGCTTTGGGCAGGATGGCCATTTTGACGATATTAATTCTTCCTAGCCACAAGCATGGGATGAATTTCCATTTGTTAGTGTCCCCTTTAATTTCTCTTAAGAGTGACTTGTAGTTTTCAGAGTATACGTCTTTCCCTTCTTTGGTTAGGTTTATTCCTGGGTATTTATTCCTTTTGATGCAATTGTGAATGGAATTGTTTACCTGATTTCTCTTTCTATTGGTTCATTGTTAGTGTATAGGAAAGCTACAGAATTCTGTGTGTTAATTTTGTATCCTGCAACCTTGCTGTATTCCGGTATCAGTTCTAGCAGTTTTGGAGTGGAGTCTTTAGGGTTTTTTATGTACAATATCCTGTCATCTGCAAATAGTGACAGTTTAACTTCTTCTTTACCAGTCTGGATTCCTTGTATTTCTTTGTTTTGTCTGATTGCCATGGCTAGGACCTCCAGTACTATGTTAAATAGCTGTGGGGAGAGTGGGCATCCCTGTCTAGTTCCCGATCTCAGAGGAAATGCTTTCAGCTTCTCTCTGTTCAGTATAATGTTGGCTGTGGGTTTATGATATATGGCCTTTATTATGTTGAGGTACTTGCCCTCTATTCCCATTTTGCTGAGAGTTTTTATCATGAATGGATGTTGAATTTTGTCAAATGCTTTTTCAGCATCTATGGAGATGACCATGTGGTTTTTGTCTTTCTTTTTGTTGATGTGGTGGATGATGTTGATGGATTTTCGAATGTTGTAAAATCCTTGCATACCTGGGATGAATCCCACTTGGTAATGGTGTATGATCCTTTTGATATACTTTCGTATTCGGTTTGCTAATATTTTATTAAGTATTTTTGCATCTACATTCATCAGGGATATTGGTCTGTAATTTTCTTTTTTGGTGGGGTCTTTGCCTGGTTTTGGTAATAGGGTGATGTTGGCTTCATAGAATGAGTTTCGGAGTACTCCCTCCTCTTCTATTTTTTGGAAAACTTTAACGAGAATGGGTACTATGTCTTATCTGTTTGTCTGATAAAATTCTGAGGTAAATCCGTCCGGCCCGAGTGTTTTGTTCTTGGGTAGTTTTTTACTGTTTCAATTTCTTTGCTCATAATTTGTTTGTTTAACTTTTGTGTTTCTTCCTTGGCCAGTCTTGGCTGATTGTATTTTTCTAGGAAGCTGTCCATTTCTTCTAGGTTTTCCAGCTTGTTGGCAAATAGGTTTTCATAGTAGTCTTTAATAATCCTTTGTATTTCTGTGGAGTCTGTCGTGATTTTTCCATTCTCATTTGTGATTCTGTTGATTTGTGTTGATTCTCTTTTTCTCTTAATAAATTTGGCTAGAGGCTTATCTATTTTCTTTATTTTCTCAAAGAACCAGCTCTTGGTTTCATTGATTTTTGCTATTGTTTGATTCTTCTCAATTTTGGTTTTTTCTTCTCTGATTTTTATTATGTCCCTCCTTCTCCTGACTTTAGGCCTCATTTGTTCTTCTCTTTCCAATTTCGATAATTGTGATGTTAGACTATTTATTTGGGATTGTTCTTGCTTCTTCAAGTGTGCCTGGAACGCTATATACTTTCCTCTTAAGACTGCTTTTGCTGCGTCACACAGAAGTTGGGGCTTTGTGTTATTGTTGTCATTTGTTTCTATGTATTCCTTGATCTCTATTTTAATTTGTTCATTGATCCATTGATCATTTAGGAGCTTGTTGTTTAGCCTCCATGTGTTTTTGAGCCTTTTTGTTTTCTTTGTAGAATTTATTTCTAGTTTTATACCGTTGTGGTCTGAAAAGTTGGTTGGTATAATTTTAATATTTTGGATTTTGCTGAGGCTCTTTTTGTGGGCTATTATGTGGTCTATTCTGGAGAATGTTCCATGTGCACTTGAGAAGAATGTATATCCTGTTGCTTTTGGATGTAGAGTTCTATAGATATCTATTAGGTCCATCTGCTCTACTGTGTTGTTCAGTGCTTCCATGTCCTTATTTATTTTCTGCCCAGTGGATCTATCCTTTGGGGTGAGTCATGTGTTGAAGTCTCCTAGAATGAATGCATTGCAGTCTATTTCTCCCTTTAGTTCTGTTATTATTTGTTTCACATATGCGGGTGCTCCTGTGTTGGGTGCATATATATTTAGAATGGTTTTATCCTCTTGTTGGACTAAGACCTTTATCATTATGTAGTGTCCTTCTTTATCTCTTGTTACTTTCTTTGTTTTGAATTCTATTTTTTCTGACATTAGTACTGCAACCCCTGCCTTCTTCTTGCCTGTTGTTTGCCTAATATGTTTTTCCAACCCTTGACTTTTAGTCTGTACATGTCTTGGGTTTGAGGTGAGTTTCTTTTAAGCAGCATATAGATGGGTCTTGCCTTTTTATCCATTCTATTACTCTGTGTCTTTTGATTGGTGCATTAAATCCATTTACATTTAGGGTGACTATTGAAAGATATGTACTTGTTGCCATTGCAGGCTTTAAATTCATGGTTACCAAAGGTTCAAGGTTAGCCTCTTCAGTATCTTACTGCCTAACTTAGCTCACTTATTGAGCTGTTATATACACTGTCTGGAGATTCTTTTCTTCTCTCCCTTCTTATTCCTCTTCCTCCATTCTTCATATGTTGGGTGTTTTCTTCAGTGCTCTTTCTAGGAGTCCTCCCATCTAGAGCAGTCCCTGTAAGATGTCCTGTAGAAGTGGTTTGTGGGAAGCAAATTCCCTGAGCTTTTGCTTGTCTGGGAATTGTTAAATTCCACCATGATATTTAAATGATAGTCGTGCTGGATACAGTATCCTGGGTTCAAGGCCCTTCTGTTTCATTGCATTAAATATATCATGCAATTCTCTTCTGGTCTGTAGGGTTTCTGTCGAGAAGTCTGATGTTAGCCTGATGGGTTTTCCTTTATAGGTGACCTTTTTCTCTCTAGCTGCCTTTAAAACTCTTTCCTTGTCCTTGATCTTTGCCATTTTAATTATTATGTGTCTTGGTGTTGTCCTCCTTGGATCCTTTCTTTTGGGGGTTCTGTGTATTTCCGTGGTCTGTTCGATTATTTCCTCCCCGAGTTTGGGAAAGTTTTCAGCAATTTTTTCTTCCAAGATACTTTCCATCCCTTTTCCTCTCTCTTCTTCTTCTGGTACCCCTATAATACAGATATTGTTCCTTTTGGATTGGTCACACAGTTCTCTTAATATTTTTTCATTCCTGGATATCCTTTTATCTCTCTCTATGTCAGCTTCTATGCGTTCCTGTTCTCTGATTTCAATTCCATCAATGGCCTCTTGCATCTTATCCATTCTGCTTATAAACCCTTCCAGAGTTTGTTTCATTTCTGTAATCTTCTTTCTGGCATCTGTGATCTCCCTCCAGACTTCATCCCATTTCTCTTGCGTATTTCTCTGCATCTCTGTCAGCATGTTTATGATTTTTATTTTGAATTCTTTGTCAGGAAAACTGGTTAGGTCTGTCTCCTTCTCTGGGGTCTCTGTTATCTTGGTTTGCCTGTTATTTTGTCTTTTCGTGGTGATAGGAATAGTTTGCAGAGCTGGGACGAGTGATGGCTGAAAGAACTTCCCTTCCTGTTGGTTTGTGGCCCTCCTCTCCTGGAAGAACAGCGACCTCTAGTGGCTTGTGCTGGGCAGCTTGGGCGCAGACAGGGCTTCTACTTCCTGCCCGGCTGCTGTGGAGTTTGTCTCCACTGTTGCTGTGGGCATGGCCTGGCTCGGACTGCCTCTCCAAAGTTGTGGAGTCGCGTTGGAGGGGGAGCAGCCGGGAGGCTATTTATCTCCATAAGGGGCCTCCGTGCTCCCTGCATCCCAGGGGTTTAGGGTGTCCATAGATCCCCGGATTCCCTACCTCTGGATTAAGTGTCCCGCCCTGCCCCTTTAAGACTTCCAAAAAGCACCCGCCAAAACAAAACAACGACCACACACACAAAAAAATTAAAAATAAATAAATAAATAAATAAAAAATGGCCGATGGTTTTTCTTTATTCTCTGGCGCCAGCCTCAGGCATCTGCTCACCGGTCTTGCTGCCCTGTTTCCCTATTATTGGGCTCCCTATCCCTTTAAGACTTTCAAAAAGCTCTCGCTAAAACAAAACAAATCAACAACAACAACAACAAAAATTGACCGCTCACTTTTCTTTTGTTCTCCAGCGCCGGCCTCCGATACCCGCTCGCCAGTCTTACTGCCCTGTTTCCCTAGTATTGGATTCCCTGTCCCTTTAAGACTTCCAAAAAGCACTCACTTCAACAAAACAATTACAAAAACAACAAAAAATAAATAAAAATTAAAAAATGGCCACTCGCTTTTCTTATGTCCTCCGGCGCCAGGCCTCCACTACCCGCTCACTGTTCTTGCTGCCCTGTTTCCCTAGTATCCAGGACCCCGCGCACCCACTGTGTCTATGCTCTGGCCCGGATGGCTGGGGCTGGGTGTTCGGCAGTCCTGGGCTCCGTCTCCCTCCCGCTCTGCCTACTCTTCTCCCCGGGGAGCTGGGGGGAGGGGCGCCCAGCTCCCGCTGGGCCGGGGCTTGTATCTTACCCCCTTCGCGAGGCGCTGGGTTCTCTCAGGTGCGGATGTGGTCTGGATGTTGTCCTGTGTCCTCTGGTCTTTATTCTAGGAAGAGTTGGTTTTGTTATATTTTCATAGATATGTGTGGTTTTGGGAGGAGACTTCCGCTGCTCTACTCACGCCACCATCTTGGCTCCGCCTCCCTTTCTGGTTCAATTTTATGTTAAATTTTGCCCTGGTAGTTTTCTCCATTTAAACAATTTGTAACTTAAACACCATACCTTACAAAAAGGAAAAACAAGTTTTTGTTTATTTCATTTTTCCTCACAAGAGATTTTTTCTTGTATATCTAGAAGTTAGAAAAGACAGACTTGGTGCCACCTCCCTGAACCAAGTAAAGTTTTGCAAATTTTCCTTTTCTTAAAGGTGCAATATTTCAATGGTTTCACTTCTATGCCCAGGTCTTGATTTCCACTGTACATCACAGTCACAAAGCTTGATCTGTTTCCTCAGAGATCAGATTTGGATCCCATCCCACTGTCCTCCACCCTCCTGCTCCCTGACCAGTGGCCCTGCAAAGTCAACCCATAAACTCACAGACCTGTTGTTGGGTTGGCTCTTATTTTATGACACATAGGGATTTCTGTTTCTTTTTCTGTATTTCAGGGTTTTCTTTTTCTTTGGTAGGATACCATGCATTGGATTTTCTAATGTTTATAAGGAAGGGTTTTAAAGTGTGCTCAGATCAGAATGACATCAGGAAATGGTTTTATCTCACATGCATCTGTGCTTTCAGTACAATATAAATATTGGAAACTGAACGTCATTCCTGTTTTTATGCCTCAGTCATTAAACACATGCACATATGCACAAACTCACACTTACACACACCACTTACTCCAGAAATACAAAATACAGGCATGAAGAATTCTGAGTGGTAGCCAAAAACATTACTATCTCAAAAAAGGATTCAAAGCCCAGTTGCATCAAAGAAAGGTCCTTGCAAAACAGTAAGAGAGGAAACTGATATTTACCCTTTACATATATTCTTGTATTAAACATTAAACATTTTGATATAAACAAAAGTGAATAAATGGATATGTGTGTACATGTTACTTGATACACAAATTTTAAAGAAGGATGTTTAAGTAGAGGCAAGTCGTGTGGCAAAAAGATTTGAGGAAAGATACTCCTTCATAATTTTAAAATGATTCAGCCAATACTTTCTTTATTGCCTTTGCCTAAAGCAAGGTAGGATGTAAACGCTGAAAAATATTGTCAATAACAAAATGCTATCAGAAAAATCAGGTTTTGGAGAAAAGTAGATAAAAAAGTGAAGTAAAGCCATTTGCACAAAATGAAACAAGGTAAATTATGATCTAAACTGAAAATGCTTGAACAGAATGATAACTTTAGGAAGGCCAGAATGTCTCTTGTATCCACACCCTATCACTAAGATAAGTGTCTGGAGAACATTACACATTCAATAAATTTGATAATAAATGGATTCTTTTATTATTTAGAAGGAATAGGATTGTGGGTATTAATCATGTCTGGAAAGTTAAAAAGTAAACAGACTTTATATAGTATTCAACATCCAGAAACTTATAACTATTAAAAAGTAAAAGAAAACAACATAATGTTCATAATTACAGCTTCTTTGTACCTACAAATGGATGCCCAATTTGCTTAATAACACTTCTACATTTGTATTTTGGCCAGTGACAATATTAAAATAATTTTCCCTTGGGAAATAAATATAAGGAAGAAAACATTAAAACGTTTGGGATATTTTTTAACTTTCAGTTTAAAAATAATACTGGATTAGAAATACCCCCCCCCAAAAAAAATCTTTAAATCCACTCCCACTCTTTACCCTTTCATCTTTTTCTTGAAATGAAAGTCTTTATGACTATAATAGAATATTAACTAGAATTCACAGTCAAGCTGTTGAATTGGTAAGGAATTTTCAGTTCTATTATTTGCATGGAGCTTAAATGAAAACTACACCTTTCTTATTTCAGAAGACAAATGCTCTTACAACTGTTCTTTTGGCTTAACAGGAGGTTTAAAAATGGGCATCGACACAGTGGTATCCTGGTGAATGTTTAACCACTGGCTTTCTAGAATTACAAGCCCTCGTTTGAAGTGTTTACATGTCTCCATATTCTGAGTACTTCTACAATGTTCCCTTTCAGGGGACCATGTGTCATCCAGGAGCATGGAGTTGGGAAGGGGTGTGCTCAGTGAGCTCTTGAGAGCCTGTGTGAGCGACGGCCGTCCCGTCAATGCTGTCTCCAGACATGTAGTCCGAAGCAGAGGCAGACACACTGCAAAAGGCAGCACCGAAAGAAAATGTGACTTTTCACTTACTACGTCTGAGTTAAATGTCATTTCCAGGCAACAGAAGTAGATGAAGTTTCTTTTTCTCCCATCAAGGTAGCAGATTTTCATGAGAAGAATGCCTGCCAGTCACTGGAAATTGGAAGTGAAACTGTATAAATTGCTCTGCTTTCTAGCAGGGTTTGTGAAAGGGAAAATGTTCAAATTCCCAAGTGCATCATGAGCAGAGATAAGTACTATCCTCATCTTGTCTCTAAAAAAATCACATTTGAGAGAAAACTCTTCAATAAGTGGTAGGCAAAAAAAAAAAAAAAAAAAAAACAAGAACATAAAGCATTTAAAATTTACTGAACACAAGAAAAAGAGAGTACATTTCTGATTATGATTGTTAGTATAAAGAAAATATCTACTTGGACCTCTTAATAGTGATAAAGACCCATGACTTCAATTGAGATAAAATCAAAATTGGAAAATAATAAAATATATAAAGATAAAAACTTCATTCCTATTGAAACCAGGGTTGGTGTAAGGAAGTTCTTCAAGATAGCTATGATGTAATAGCAAAATTAAAATCCAATACTGAGGTCAATAGCATAATTGGAAACTTCAGAAAATTAAATTATTGGTGTGGAATATCCATTTGAAAAGTTCTATAAGAATGCAAAAGTAAAGTACAAAGAGATAAGAATCATAAGAGAGGTGATAGTTTTAAAGTCTGACTAGCAAAGATCCGACATCTGAATAATACACATACCTTAAAATTTTTTAAAGAACAGAATATGTGGAATAATTTTTTTAAATCTTATCTTAAAGAGAAAGTGGGCTTCCTTTCTTCTTCAACTTCTTTAGCCCTTGGCCAGGTTGGGAATATGGCAGGCTCTGCTCTCCTGCTACCTGGGGTAGATGGACAGGTCCTTGGCTGAGGGAGGAGGTGGCATGGACCTGGCCAGTGAACTAGGATGAAGGAAGCAGCCCTTGTGGTTGGGATACTGATCACATAAAGAATGATGGAGCAAATAAACAGTAAAAATGGGAGCCGTATTTTTCAGTGTTGTAGAAGGGAGTTAACAAATGTAAGATGGAAGGCTGGCATGAATCCTGTGGTGGTTAAGTAGAATTTGAGAGGTGGTGGTATGAATACACACACACACACACACACACACACACATGTATACACATGCTGAATAGAGGAAGAAAAAATAAATATAAAATGATAGCAGGCAAGTTCCTGCCATATAGAGCTTGTGCTATTTTTCTCTTGGTTTAAATTATTTTAAAATAAAAGAATTCAAAAATAATTTATTTGGAGGAGAGATACTGAAATAAAAAAGATGTATAGCGATTCATTAAAAATACGGTGTTCTTCCCATTTCTGCTTTAAGATATAAAAATCATAATTTTATTTAACACAGTAAATAGTTTTATGGAAAGACTAAAAATACAGGTAAAGAAAGATAAACTTTTTTTTCTTCCAAATTTCACCAACCAGAGAAAATAGCTATTGACATTTTGCTTCTGTAGTTTTCAGTATTTCCAGTGCTCTCTATACACTGGATTTGGAGGCAGAACTTTGTGGACATAGTAAAGCTCAATTAGAAACCAAATTCTACTACTTGTTAACTATATAGATTTGTCTACTTACTGAAACTCTCTATGTCTCACTTTTCTATGTAAAACTGATATAGTAATACTCATCTCATGGAGTGATGGTAAAAATAAAATATATAATAAAGTATGATTCCCCTTAAAATATCCCTCTTATAATCCTTTTAATATCTATGCTCATAATCTTGCATATATAGTAACCTGGTCAATGGTTAAAATTTTGAACTTTTGTTGAACTCTTTCTTAGGCTAAATGTCCTACTTTTGCAAAAATCATAACTGTTAAAAACACCTTCCTTGTTCTGGGCCCAACCCATCTCTTTTTATAACTTTCAACCATTATTCTTATTTCAACCATTATTCATATTTCAACCAAGTATGTTATTTGGAAGTAACAGAATGGATTCACTGACTCTTCTCAGGGATAGCCATTCAAAGATTTGAATAGTACTAAAAATGCCACTTAGGCATGGCCTTTTTTAAGGTGAATATTCCCAAACCATCAGTCATTTCTTTTTATGTCTTGTCTTACAGACACTTCAGAATCTTTTTTTTTTTTCCAGATCCATTCTAATTTGTCAATGTATCTCTTAAGATTGTATTCCAAGAGCCAAATTTAATATATCAGATATTGCCTGACCATCAGAAAGTTTAAGAATGTTACTTCCCTTGATAAGATTACTAAAATTCTCTTAATTTAACTTTAGAAAATGTCCATATACTTTAGCATTTCTGTACCACTGAATTATAAATTATAGTAGGTGAGGAAATTTATAAATAACTGTGAGCAGGAAGGCAAGTTACTAATTTATTTTGTAGGAAAAAATCATGGGACTTTGGGGACTTTGAATAGGGACCTGTGGCTGGGCAGATGAGGAAGGGTTGTGGAATTGTCAGAAAAATGATCACAAGATACCAATCATTGCTTACCGGCCTCCTAGACCCTATGAATCCTAATAGGAATTTTTCAAGACCATTGGGGATGATTGTATTTTGTCAGGACAGTCAGCAATATTCCAGTTTTGAAAATGCAAAGGAAAGGTACATCTCATATGTACAGCCTCAATTCAGCTTGGTTCTTGGGGTCACCTGTGTAATCAACTCCTTTGGACTTCAAATATTCTTTCTCTGGTCTGCAAACATCACTTTCCTGCTTGTCAAACTCAATTGGAACTGTGCAAATACACCCAGCTCCATTCAATTCAGGAATTTTGTCAATGCCTCTCTTCAAACATGGTGCCCAGAACTGGACAAAAGACTCAGGATGATTTTGTTAGGACAGAGAAGAATGAAGTGGAGCTATTACTTTTGATATTTAGGAAAATCTTTCTAATTTAGTCTTAGATTTTGTTCTGTTTTCATGGTGTGTGATGCCACTGTTTTTATGGTGTGTGAGCTCCATGTAATTTTTTCAGCAAGGTCCCATTTATTGCTACCTCTCAACTGGGTTCTGATTACTTTTCTACAATTTGTTTTGCATTCCCTTCCCTTTTTCTTTTCTCTTCTACCACATACAAAATTCAATTTAAAAGGGTGAAGGAAGATGTTTTGTGGTGACAGAACAATACAACAAGGACAAGGAAGTAGGCCCATAGTTTGGTGTGTTAGTTCCTTTTTTTAAGTAGGTATTTAAGCACCTATTAGGTGACTGGAGCTGTGTTAGGGCCTGCAGATACGGTGATGCATGACACAATTTGTGTTTCCAGCCATTTTAGGGCTTTAGACTAGTGATTGCCACACTGAGTGGGTCCATGAGATAAAAGCAATGACTTCATGTAGTTCTGTAATTCAAATAAGATTAGGAAAGAAAAACAGAATAAAATGAATATTGTGGAGATAGAATCGGTAAGACTCGGTAACAAGATGAATTAACACTAAAGTATTACAGCAAGAGACAAAAAGTCCAAACTCTGTTTTCCTCTGGGGAATTCTTAGATTTCAGGAACTCTGCAAGTTTTATCTTGTTTGGTATATTGCTTGGATCCATGACATAGCAAGCATGTTTTAGTTTTAATAATACTGATAATATTAAATTGTAAATGGGGCTCACTTAAAAAATAGTCTATTCTGTAATAGGCATTTACCTGTGGTATAGTCCTCTCCACCCTAGAAAGGACAAGGGGGAAAAGCAATATCAAATACAAATGGTCCCATGTCAGTGTGTGCTCTTGCCATTTATTGTGCTAAAATACACATGACATACAATTTACCATTTTAATCATTTTTAAATGTTCAGTGGCATTCAGCACATTCACATTGTTGTGCAACCATCATCACCATCTATCTCCAAAACTTACTAATTTTCCCAAACTGATATTGTGTACCCATTAAATGATAACTCCTAATTCCCCCCTCCTCCTAGAACTTGGGGAACACTATTCTTTTTTCTATCTCTATGAATTTGACTATTCGAGGTACTTTACGTAAGTGTAATCATACAATATCAGTCCCTTTGGTTCTGGTTTATTTCACTTTGCGTAACGACTCTGAGGTTTAATCATGTGGCAGCATGTATCAGAGTTCATTCATTTTTAAGGCTGAGTAGCCCACTGAATGTGTATATCACATTTGTTTATCCATTTATCCGTTAGTGTACATTTGGGTTGTTTTTCACTTTTTGGCCATTGTGAATAATGATGCTATGGATGTGGATGTGCAAATATCTGTTTGCGTTCCTTTCAATTCTTGTGGGTATATACCTAGTATGGGATTGCTGGATTCCATCTTTATTTCCAGTTCTAAATCCTCCCTGGATAGAAATTAGTGCACCTAATTGCTTTCTGACCATCTCTAACTGAATAATTTAAACTTAATATATTCAAAACATTCCTTTCCTCTTCCAACCTTGCTGCAGGATGTTCTGATTTAGGAAATGGTCAGGCCTTGAACTCGTGACATATGTTGGAATCAATCTTGAGTGCTCTGTGTCCTTCAGAAGGGTGCATTGTCAGCAAGTCTGTCCCTAAAATTCATTAGGAATCCATCCACATCTGCTCAAACTCATTCTGAAGCCACGCA
Organism: Manis pentadactyla; assembly: GCF_030020395.1. Lineage (NCBI taxonomy): Eukaryota > Metazoa > Chordata > Mammalia > Pholidota > Manidae > Manis > Manis pentadactyla. The sequence continues at coordinate 28,018,957 of NC_080023.1, forward strand.
CTATCTCTACTTCTAGTACTTAGTTCAAGTCATGCAAGTCCTGTTCTCTTGCTTGGATTTAGGGAAATATTCTCATACTTGTTTTATTTATTCCTACTCTCCTATATATATTCACCTAAGATCCATTCCCTACTCACCTTAAACGCTGCTGTAACTTCCCTCACACTTAAAAAATACCCAAAATCTTTACCATGACCCCTTATATAAATAGAAAACGTCTTCTTCTTCAAGCTCATCCTAAACTACTTTCCCTTTTAATCATTATGCTTTTTCAGATATACTGGCTACAGGGTAAATTAACAGAAATTTAAAAATATATGTAGTTTTGTATCTGTTCTTTTGTTTAGCTATCAGCTTTCTTCACTTTCTTTAATTTTCAAATGTTCACTTTTGTTAGGGTGGCAACATGTCAATGGGATAAATTGTAATAAGGCAAGACTGTTAATTTCCTTTCAATTTGTATTATCTGCAATGCATTTGAAGTGGGCAACACAAAACTGGCCAAGAAGATGTAAGATGTATACCAAGGAACTTCTGGGTAGGATTTTTTTTCTCCCTGGACAAGATAGGAATGAAGAGAAGAAATATTCTTTCTTCAAGTCTTAAAAACCATTGTATAAATAAAAAATGTTTTGAAATGTAGCAGTTATTTAAAAGAATACCACTCTAAGGACAAAAACAAACAAACAACAACAAAACCAATATGCCAAAGCCAGGAGAAAACATCCATAGTAATAATGGGAAGTCTTTGAACCAACTTGAAATTGTTTAATGTGAAATTAAATATCTTTATTGCTTAAGCGATATGTCAAATAACTATTGCTGAATATTAAATCACCAAATAGGCACTTAAACAATTTATCTCTGCTCAAGATTCTCCAGGTTGGCTCTGTTCTGTTGCTCTGAACCAGGCTTGATTGGTCTTGGCTGGGTTAAATCAAGCATCCATGGCCACCTGTTCAGCTTGGCAGATCTTGGTCCTTACCTGTGACAAATGAGCTAAATCAATTAAGTTCCACCAAATTTTTTATTCTCCAACAGGCTTGCTCAGGCTTGTTCTTCTAGCAATAGCAGGATTCCAAAAACATCAGTTTTAACATGAAGGCCTACCTTTAGAACTGGTACAAACCCACCTCACCACATTCTTCTGGCCAAGGACAGTTACAAAGCCAATCCAAATTCATACAGAGGAGAAGCAGACTCCACCACTTGATGGAAAGAATTGGTATCTCATATCACAATAGACAAGGACAGAGTGTGGATTATTGCAACCACTTTTGTAATCAATTTACTGGGGTTATTGCTTCCTGTGACTCGCACAGAATATGTCCTCACATAAGCAACTTTGTATGCCTTCCCTATTTCTGGACTACTCTTTGCTTGGCTCTTTGACATAATTGATTCATTAAGTTTTCCCTTTAGGTATTATTTCCTCAGAAAGACTTTATCATTTCTCAAGTAGCCCTGTTCTATCACTAGTTATTCTATTTCCCTCATTAGGATATAAGCCCAGTGAAGCTGAGGACATTATCTTTTTTCATGCCAACATTATAAATCCTATTATATGGCAAGTACTCAATGTCTCTTGGTCAGTTGAATGAATAAAAGAATAAACGTACAATCACTGTAATGAGAAGAGTGAAATTTTATTGACCCAACCTTTCCATGTGTTCAGGAGGGTAGAGTTTATTATTATTAGTTTGAGAAAGGATAATGAGGGGAAGAGACACCATAAATATCTATCAAATGTGTGTGTATACATATACATATCCAAATGTAAGTATATATATATGTATATAATTATTATTATTTTGACAATTCAAAACAAATATATTCTGTGCTTTTCTAACTCTTGGAGTTTAAATATTTTTTCCTGCATAGAATATATAAACATCATTTATACTTTTCAATATTTTATCCTCTTTCAATGACCATATCAAATATCATATCTTCTAAAAAATCTTTTGGTTCCAACTAGATATGTTGGCTTCCACCACTGGATCCTCTAATGCTGTCTTTGTATCTGTATTGTGGCACGTGGCATATTTTTTCTTTTCAGTCATCAAAATCTTTACTCTGTCCCTAGAAATTGGGATACAAATTACTTAAAGTCAGAGGCTGTCTTACTTATCCTTTCATTTACTATAACTTTCTATGTATATATAACAAGTTATCAATGAATATTTCTTAACTTGAATTAAAATACATGATTATTCTGTCTTATAGAATTGATGTCCAATTCAATCTTGAAACTAATCATAACATAAAATGCAGTTTTTATTTTTCCTTATTGAAGTTGATTCTGCTACTCATCACTTACAGTCCCTAATCTCTACATGAGCTGCTTACCTGTTGTAATTTTGCAATAATATTGCTTAGACACATCAGTACAATAACCTAGCTTTCTTTCTCCTAGCAGTTGTTCAACACTTGTTCCATGTCCCTACTTCTGTTGGCCTTGTCTACTTCATTATATCTTATTTCCCATTATGCTACCTTCCAATCACTGAATTCCATTCCCACTGGCCCAGTGCTGGGACCTTTTCTTTCAAAAACTCCCAGAACCTTCCAAGATAAACACCTTCAATTACAATCACTCCTCACCTCTTCAACAGAGGCCCCTAACAATAAACACCTTACTCAATAGGTAATTGAAGAATGATTCTCAGATGAGCTTAGTGTAACAGAGAACTGGGATGTAATATGGTTTTTAACTCCTTGAACTCCCATTAGTCTTCTCATTGTAGAGGAATAGACTGCTTAATACTATCCCATAAGTGCAACTTTGTGTTATATCTAGCAAAAGAATGTCCTGCAATATTAAATATATCCCATCATATACCAAGAAACTACTTTAATAGTGCAATAAATGAAATGCCTCTTTGATATCAACATAAGTGAATTAGGAAACAACACTTAAAATATAAGAGAAATACCAGAAAATGTTAGATTTTGACATGAGTGTTTATATAAATGTACTTAGAAAAATGTCTTCTACAACTGTAACTGGTTTTAGGGAATGAGAAGCTGGAAAGTAGGTTCCAAATATATCTGATTCCAAGAACAAAGGAATTTAGGAAGTTCCGTGTGTACATCTACTCCAGACCATGTCAAAAACATGAGGTGAGGATGTACATAGACTTCCCCGTTACGTCTGTTGCTTTCGTTTTTGCATCCTCTGCCCTACGCACGCACACTGTCTTGCATCATGTTCCTGAGAGTCTTGCACTTAGGACCTAACAGATTTAAATATATATATATATATATATATATATAAAATCTTAATTTTTTCCAAAGTAATCAAATATCAATTTGGTATAATTGAAAGTTTTGTATTAAACATTTAAAAAAAGTGGAAGGATTTCTAACATTTGAACAGAGAATCTACATGGTTTCACTTTCAGATTTCTCCAAGGAGGCCATTGTCTATTCAGCCTATTTATAAATTGACTAGCTGCACTGATAAATATTGGAAACCCACAGCTGTGCTTCCTTTCTTATTATTAAAAGATGTGTGTGAATGTGAATGAGAGAGACATGAGTTTAGAGAGAGTAAGAAAAGAGGAAGAGAAAAGGAGAACAACTTTAACAAAATTTTTACTAACACAGGTAAAATGGAAATATTTCAGAAAACTAGTACATATTACTATAGTGTGAAATAGTGAAAAAATAAAAAGGTCTACTTTAAAACTATTTTGTCTCTCTCTCTCACACACACGCACACACAGATACACACACAGCACCCACAAACTTCCATTCACAAAATAATAGACTAGAATGCCTAGATCTGGTCACGTGACATTTCTGTTTCATCAAAGTCCCCAGTAGTATGTCCCCTTTCCATTGTTTTCCACAGCTTTTGATTACAACCTCCAGGAAGTTATTCCTTTGCCTTTGTCCTCTGTAAGGAAATCCGAAGAGGAAATTTGGGAACACATCCTCCATGAGGTTTTTAAAACACTTTCCCCAGCCTCTATTCTGTCATTGTAAGTCTCAAATTATCCCAGTCTCTTTTAATCCAGGGTGGTGGCTCTATTTATTGGCAGTACGATTCTGTAAAACTATAATGGATTGCCTAAAATATTAATTTTATTACAGTAAACAATGTACATATATTCAAAATGAAATTATAGGTTCATCACAGTATTAGGCTTTCAGTAAGAGCTACATCCTTAGTCTCTTCACTGAGCCCTTTAGTCCAGCTAGAAGGAATTAGTGACTGTTGCTTATTTGATTGGTTTCAACATGAGTATGGAGACTACACCTTTAATTTTGTTCTTATCAAAGGCTAAATCCTAACTGGACTTTGTCGCTCAAAATAGTTCTTAATCTATCTCTTACAAACTGGATATGAGAAACTTAACATATTTTAACCCTGCAGGTCCCAGAATTTCTGAATTGTCTCTCCTTTTTAAATTCTGCTTATGAACTGTCCGATTCTTTTATCATCTTTCTCTTGTACCTTTTCAAATGTAGGTAATGATGGTTGAGGGCTGAAGTAGTCCGTTAGTAACCTGCCCATGAGCCTATTTGCTTAATGACTTGCCTTTAAAGGACTTGTAGGCAATATTTTTTCTGAATTGATTGAATTCCTTGTAGCCTAGATAGAGCCTGACCCAAAAGTGAAAGCCACATTGTTTAATAAAGATTTTCTATTTTCTAATATCTTTGTTAATAAGCTTTTTCTAGTCTAAGTAAGCTGTGATATCAAAGGTTCTCAAAGTCTCAGAATATTATGGGGTAAAATATTTACTTTTTTCCCTTATTTCATGTTAGTTAAAAATAGGCTACTGCTGTATTCCATGACATCCTCAATCCTGAGCTCAGAGTAAGAGACAGTATTTTTTGATTTCATGTTGACATGGCAGAGAAAAAAGAGCTATAGTAAACCATGAAATGGCTTCTCCTCAATCTTTTACTCAAAATTGGCATGCTACTTTCACTCATGTTGCATTAGCCCAAGTGTTAGGGACTGAATAGTATCCCCAAAGTATTCAATGCTAACTTTCAGTATGATTGATTATATTTGAAGACAGGGGCTTTACAGAGGTAATTAAGGTTAGTAAAGTCATAATTGTGCTGTGATCTAATGTTCTGTGACTGATGTCCCTATACGGAGAGAGAGACATCAAAGATGAGCACACACAGCAGAAAGGCAATGTGAGGACACAGCAGGAAGGTGGTTGTCTGCTAGCCAGGAAAAGTAGTATCACCAGAAACCAAACCTGAAGACACCTTGATCTTGATCTTGAAATTCTAGTCTCTGGAACTGTGAAAAAAGTAAATTTCTGTTGTTTTAGCTTTCCAGTCTGTGGTATTTTGTTATGGCAGCCTGAACTGATTAATGCACCAAGTAAGTTACATGCACAAGCCTGACAGCTGTGGGATGGGGAAGTACATTTCCCCCCGGGGGTCAGTGAATCTTACATAGTACCAGGCAGGAATATGTGAACCACTTTATTGGAAAACAGTAAACATTTTGAATAAAAATGCCCTATAGCACATGTATTTTGCTGATTAATAGTGAACAGACATGAGAACAATTGTAAACTTGGCTCTAGTTTTCATTTTATCTTAATCCTGACCAACCATTATTATCTCAATTAGTTTTTACAAAATTCTAAGCCCCTAGTATCTGTGGCTTTTTAATGGAGCCCAAGTGATCAAAATAAAACAAAACAGTAGAGGTTCTAAAAAAAAAAAGAAAACTAAAAAATTATACTTTTAATGATCAAAAGCAAAATTATTAAAAAAACATTTCAAATCTGTATTTATCAATATGGACCATTAGCTATGAAAATAAGTTTTAGGTGTATCTTTGGACTGATGCATGTCTCCAATATTCAGCAGTCTGATATGCTATGTTCATATTTTAATACTTAACATGTCACTGCCTGTTTGCAAATGCAGGCATATAAATATAAGTCGCTTACATTCCTTATCCTTCAAGAAAGGTTTAGTGTTCAAGGTGTTAATCTTAAAAATAAAACAATTATTTTACCACCGAGAATGGGTTTATTAGGGAATAGCAGAGAATTACAGTTTAAGCTACAGCAAAACCATAGGTCAGCCTGGAGAACAAAGGACGGGAAAGCTCTTTTTATAGAAGAAAGGGAAGACTTGGGAGAGGCTGCTATAAATAAAAAGTACACTGGAGGAAACTGGGAGTACAAAGTTTCACGGCTTCTCATTGGCTGAGTTGTGACAGTCTCTCACTGCATGGGCTGTTGCCAAGCAAGAGGAAAGTAGTGGCTAAAGCAGTAGTACTGTCTTTCAAGGTCCATCTCTTCCAGTTCTGTCTGCAGTGGTGGGGCACCAGAGCTCCCCCTGCTGGCCTGCTGACTCCACGTCCGTGAGGTTTCCCTTCATTCTTAAAGGAGACCTAACGCTGGGAAAAAAATACTTTTAAGAAGACTGAATAATAAAAGAAGAAATTTAAGGGTTTGGTAAGATAGTACATCTTTAGAGATGGCAGAAATGGGTATTTCAAAAAGGAATGGATAATGAAAGCTAAAATGAATCTTAAGACCTGGTTTTGATTAAGTGAAAGTAACAGGGATTTTACTACTCAAAAAGCTTTGCTGGTTCAATTCAGCCCTGCAAATACTTGGCAGGGGTGGGAGGGGGGTAAATGCTATTTCCTTTTCTCCCTCCCACAACCCCCAACTAGGGGACCAAAGTGCTACCTCCTTTCTTTTTCTCCTGGCCTTCCTGGCATCTTATGGTGTGTGATGGTAGCTGGTTTAATGCCGGGGACATATTAGGGGCCCTAATGGTCTATATTTATAGGTGTGCACAACCACATATTGCCATATACAAAAGTGAAGGTGTAAATCTCATTACACACTTTTGCTACTTCCAAACTTGTCTCTAGCACTGAGGGTTAGGGTTTTAAAACTGGTGGCGTGAACAGAAACGGCTTCATGAAACTATTTCAGCACGGACTGAGGTTTAACAGAAGCTCCGGGTTCCCTCCTGCCTCTCCCGCTGGAACTGCACCTCTGTGTTTATCCGATTTCCACATTAAATTTCCTCAAAAGCTTTCTTTTGAAAAAAGATATCCAGAGCTAAAGTGTGTTTGAAAACTATTTTGAAACTCTTTTAATTAATATATAGGATTTTTGAATATACAGGTCTATTTCTTTTCTTCCTCCTTATATCTAAAACAATCTTGGGGCATTTTGTTGATTTCATTCAAAATCTTTCCTTTGCCTTAGATCCTTTCTTCCACCCACAATCACTACACTTTACATCGGCCCACACATCACACTGTCTTACACTGAGTTCCTAGCAGTGTAGGTTATCCTCCAAAGGCCCACCGGAGCAAAACCGTTTTGTTCAAAGATGCCACTGCAGGACAAGTTGCAGGGATGCTGCCCGGACTGCAGCTCCAGGAACAGGAGGAGCTCCTCTCGGCTCCTGTAACGTTTGGGTAAGGTACAGAGAAAGTAGATCTGCCATGTGTGTAAAGGGTAACATCAAGGTAAGAAGGAACTCCAGACTGTCTGCTTTTCTACCCCCAGTGACACACCCCTGTGGGAGGTGCCCTTTTCCGGTTCCCTGATAAAAGCTAGCCTAGTGGCAGGGGGGGTGCAACTTCGGTAAAGCAGCTGCCTGAATGGTCGTCCCCCCCTTCATAGTAACCCTTTAATAAAACTCCTTGACTAGCCAAGCTGGGCTGGTCTGAGTCATCCTTTGGCCCATTGGGTTCCCTCACAATTTGGGGGAAGGTGTTTATGGTCCCTCTGGAAAATTAATTTGATAACAATGTGGGGTAAAAGTCACGAACGACCATGGAATAGGGACACAGAAAAGGTTGATAGTTAGGAATGTACCTCATTGATATCAAAAAGGTTTTTCAGTGTCTAGGTTAAATAAGAAGCAAATGTGTCTTCCCTGGCCAATTCTCCACTAACAGCACTTAGAAATGGATTACATTGTGAGATAAAATGACACTTCTAAAACTGCAGGATCTCAGCTTTGTCTTGGCTATTGCTTATCTTCTGCAGGACTTTGTCCCAAACAGCCCAAAGGTTAAGCCTCCATCCGTGTGGCATTTTATAATTTCAAAAAAGAAGGGCTCAGAGACGGAAAACTGAGGCTCCAAGAAGCCAAGAGTGTGCGGTATTAGATAAAGAGGGACCTTTAAAACATCAATTGATCTTTCCTTCTATTTCTAAATTGTATAATCCCTATATTAACTCAGATTTCTCTGCATCCAACAAGAAATAAAATTCTATGGATTGCATGGTTCTCTGACTAGAAATCTTGTTAGAATCTGCAGACAAAAATCTCTTCATGTCTCCCATTTTAAGCCTAAGTTATTTCTAGCTTCAGTGAAGAAAGAAAACAGCTGTTCTTCTTCCATAAGCTACATTTCACAACTCTGTTAAACAGTCCTTCCTGACTCTACCTTGTGCTGATAACCATTTACATTTTATTATTATTTTAGGATTGGCATTATCTTACACAATTAGCTTCTTTTTCATCTTAATGCCTATGTCTCCCTACAAGGAGTTTTGTAGGTCATAGTATAAGTCAGTGCATCATGAAGATGAATTGCTAAGAGGAGGGAAAATAGGAAAATGTGGGATTGACAAATAGGGAAAGAAAATGGTTAGGTCAGGTTAGTTAATGAGCCAAGAAAGTGAAAGAATATTTACAGACCTTTTTTTAAAATTATTTTCCTTTATGCATCTATAAAATATCACTGTTAAACAATCTGGGCTTGTTAATGTGTAAGAAGAAAAAAAATGCTGAGGAATATTTTACTTTCCCTAATTATCAGTTTTACCCTGGCAACCATCTACTAAAACCAATAATAAAAAAGAGCATGATTTGTTTCTCCTACAGTTGGCTGAATTTAGTTAAATTAAAAATAAAGTGTTATTGACATTAGCTTCAGAAGATAAAGATCCAAAGCAGTGGTTTAGCCAGAAAGTGATTAAATTCTGTGGGTATATATGATGGGTCCTGTGTCTGAAAGATTTTTATATTGACTCTTCTTATGGACCTTGCTCTAAAAGCTCCCTAAATAAATCACTAATGGTAATGTAAGGCAATGGCTAATGAAGATGCTACCTTTATGGCTCAAGGGTAAAATATTTGTTTAAGAAATAGGTGTGCTAGACTTCCCTGAGACTTCCTTTCCATAATTAATGAGTTGATTAATTGTATGTGTACTATGAACGATGATGTCTGGATAGTGATTACTGACCCATATGCAGCTCCCAAACCACAGCAAACTTCTGAAATTCAATTACAAGGTCCAGATGCTGTATATTGCATATGTAAACTGTTTAAGGAAGGGAGATTGCATATTAATAACATCATTTATGTGTGTTATCTCTACAGCCTAGTGACACTTCTGCAAAAAAATTTTTGGAGAAAACAAAAGGTAAAGAGAAACTGGACTGTTTTCAAGTTTATTTCAACTTTCACTTATATTACACCTTTACTCATAGTATCTTTAACATTTTTATTTAGATTATTGAAAGCTCTTAGATACTTTTGTTGGAGCTCTCTGATTTGATTAGTATCTTTCAAAGATGAAAACAGGTCTCTAACTGTGTATTCTTGATATCCTAGGAAAGTACTATTCTTATATGCCAAACTGACTTTCTTCTGATTCTACAAAGTTCAGAACAGCAACTTGTAGTTTTAGAAAAATGCAAAAGACAATTTTTGTTAAAAAATGAAGTAACATTCATATTCAGCAACTGACATGTGTACATTTTTTTAAGCACTGAAATGTATTTAGGTTTGACTACTCCTAACTGTTTATCCAACTTAGTCATTACCTATCACATTCCCTGAGTACCTCCGAATCGCCAGTATCTGCACTAAATGCCTCTGCATAGAGGTGCCATGTGAAGCAGTGACCCTTTCGGAAATCAAGGAGGTAGTTACCCAAGTGGTATCCTGAAGAGTCAGAGTGGAGTTTGTTGAAATGCAGAATCCAGGGCCCTGCCCATGGAGATGTTGATTAAGTTCTAGTGAGACAATCCTGGGAATAGGTATGATCACTGTCTGGAGATTCTGATGCCATCATCTCTTAAATATATCCTGAGAGAGACTTGCCCAGAGAATGGAGAAATTCCTGAACCCTGATGCAAACCCAGTGATCCTTCCCCGTGTGGTTGCAGAGAGGAGAAAACACACAGAAGGAAAAACGATCAAAGCAAGCTATCCTCTCCTTTTTTGTCCTTTCTTTCTCCTACCACTTTAGTTCACATCTAATCTTTCTTCCAATGATTAGCCAAGGAAATAAGATATGGAGGGTTTCTCCCAGACCTGCAAAGTCAGAGCCTCCAGGTAAAGCAAAGATCTAAGTGTCTGCTTTTCAATCTTTGACTTTTATTTTTCTTTCTTCCTTTAATTGACCTCTGGTTGGAGAAGCACCAGTCTTAGAAAGAGCCTGGCTCTGAATTGCCACAGTGATGGGACTTTAGGCAAATCAGTTAAGCATTTTGAGCTTTGGTTTGTTTTTCATCTGTATCATGGGATTTTCACTAAAGGTTCTCTATGGTCTTTCAGCTCTAATATTTTATTATTGATTTTAATTTCATTACAGCTTTATTCATTTCCATTCTGGTATAGATCTCTTTTATAGGAATCCCTTAAAATAAAAACCTTGAGTTTTTTTTTCTTGAAAACTTCTTTCCTACATTAATTGTCCTCCTTAAAAAAATTATTTTTTGGTGGTTTCTACAGAATTGAGAGGTGATGGGGGCTTGCACGAAATAGGTGAAGGGAAAAAATTAGTGAGAATGTTGATATCTTGATGTGGGTTATGGTTACATGTGTATGTATATACATGTCAAAATTCATCAAGCTGTAAACTAAAATTTGTTCATTTAATTATATGTTAAAAACAGTTTATTTTTCTTCTTTACCACCACTTCTCTTTCAATTCTTGAAATCAGCTTAGATTGGAAAATATACTTTAATCCATTTCTCTTTTTTTTCTTATTTGCATTTGATTTTTTCCTAACGAAATCCAGAAGAATTGAAAAACCATCACATTTTATAATCGTTATTTTGCATTGTTTCTATTGTGATTATTTTTCATTCATTGGAGAAGATATTTCCAAGGACACCCCCCTTTATTAATAAGAGATAGGCTTTCAATGAGAAGAATGAGAACATGAAAATGCTATACTCAGAGAAACCTTATGATTATTCAACAGGTGGGTAAAGATTCCTTTAAAACTTGAGGACAGAATCAGGGGAATTAAAGAATCTGTTTTTAAATATGGGGTGGCAAAGAACTCTTGATTGGATAAATAAATACAGGTAATAGATTAAGATACCTATTTAAAGTACAATAGAATTTCAATTTAGATAGATTTATATAATACTAAGACAGTATGAATTAATTTGGTATATTCCTAGGATCCTTTCAGATATGAGAGAAATATAAATAAATACCGTAAGTAAGACACAATAGAAGAAATACACACAAACCATCCCACTAGGTGAGATGATTGCCCTAAAAATATCTGACTTCCAGAATGCTCTGTCCCCTGGGATACTGGCCTTCAAATGTCCCAAGGCCGAAGGGACATGTAATGGCATGAAGCATATAGACTTTGCTTGTTTAAACAGGATTTTTTTTTTTTTTTTTAGCAATCCAGACAGAATTTGATTCCCAAAAGCAATCTGATTGATCAATAACTAAATCTATTCATAACCAAGAATTAGCAAAACTCAGCAGTGAGCACTTTCCAGGAATAAATTGCTGTTCTCCTTGGTGCATAAATGACTCTTCCAAATCTGTTTTAACAGATGTCACAATTTTATCTTTTTTTTCCTCTTTTCCTCCATCTGTCACTGACTCAAACTCTCCTTACTCCATTCTTCAGGAACAGCTTTCATCTGCTCTTATTTCCTTTAAATATGTGGTACTCTGTTCATTGACTAAATTTTCCTAAAGTATGGTTATTCTAATTAATTTTACCTAAATTGACATAAAGAGCCCTAGGAAAATTAGTAAGGACCTTACATACAAATCCTTCATAATGTTATGAAATGTAATCAGATTTACATCAAATTTATAAAGTCCTTTGGTCACTGTACAGAATGTTTATAATATGCCTTTGTTATTTGAGGGGCCACCAGAATGGTACCAACTAAGAGGAAATTAGTTCAGATATAAGACCCAAACACAAGTTAAGTATTTTAACTTATGCATATAACAATCACTTTGTCTTAATCAACTTCTGATTTTCTGTTACACAATGAATATCCTTCTTTCAATTATTTTCCAAGAAGCATTCTATTTTTGGCATAAAATACTGATTTTCTTAAACAAAAATCCATGAAGCTACATCCTCAGCAAGCTAAGGGCTTTAAACCTACATATGATTTTGAACAGGGTCTGTTAATGTTGGCTGACTTTGAGAGAACACTAGAGTTGAGGGTAGCATTAGTTGTTTTTGAACCTGTTCAGACTAAGTTAACATATAAATATAAATACTATATGCAAAGTATGCACACATTTTGCTTTTCTTTTTCATAATGAGAACAATGGAAACTCTACAGCAAGATGAACTCATATTGTAGAAAATAAAGAAAATGAGTTTGTATGTAAATTATAGTATTTGAATGTGCAGCCTATTATAAATATATAATTATGTTTAACACAATGAGTATATTTATGTAGTAAATATACCTCCCAAAATCCTTCATAGGAAATTTTCCCCTAAATACGCTGCCACAGTTAACCTACATTTTTCCCATTGAATGACTTTGCAATTTGTTGTGTTGCCTGTTTATTGAGTAAGCTTCAGGACAGCAGGGACCTTTCTTTTTCATCATTATTTATCCAACAACACAATGTGTATCAATGGCTTAATAAATACGCATTGAAATGAATGAGGGAGAACCACATGGTAGGCCACGGGAGCCCTTTGTATTGTTATGCTCAGTCTCAGCACCAGCAACCTGGCTCCTATTCGCTTTGCTTTTTCTTGCAGTGGGATAATATTCCAGGGACTTCATATCATTAAAGGTCTAGTTTATCAATCCTGCCACTTTGGTTGACTCTACAAACACCATCAATGACATGTGTCACTACAAGGAAAGGTTGATCAAAGGTTGATGTCTACTCCTTTTGGCAGCCCTATGTTTACTAGTTAGAGCACTTATGGATGGAATGGTAATCTCTGGGATATTTCCATTTTCCTTTAGTAAAGTAATTCTGTTATTTATGTCATGACTTTTGAGGGTTCCTCTGCCTGTCAAACTAATCATTAGCCTCTTTCTAACTTTGTAATCTTTAAGTCTTTAAAATTTGCTGACACTTAAAAGCATTAGAGCATTTCCTTGGACTTCATGCTTGATCTGCTTCAACGTATGCTGTTATAACCCTGGTGAGCACATGATTAAACCTATGGATCATATGGGACCCTCCACAGGAGCATAATTTTGGCTTTGACGGATTTTAACTTTAAACTGGCTAATAAGAATATTTTGTAAACTTTTGAGATGTATCTGTAATATTTACATGTATATCATTTTGTTCTTATATACTGTTAAGAGTCCATTTATTTAATCACTATGAGAGTCAGTTATTTTTAATTAGTTGAGTAAAAAATGAAAATAAAATTTTTTTCATTTCTAAATATATCATCTTCGAGATGGATTAAGATAAAGCATTTTCTGTTGAAAATCAAAATTAGAAACCCTCAACCACTGTATTTGTGTGTATTTATGTTTGAAAGTGCTTGGGATTTCTTGGAAGATAGATATGAAACCTCATTTAAGAATTTTTTTTGGATCTGAAATCATTCCCAATAGAAAAGTGAAGTAGTTGATGTGCTGAGCATTCCTAATAAAATTATTTTTTTATGAGGCAAGGAAAATTCAAAAGGAATGTACCAGTAACCTGGTTTCTTTTCTATATTTACACCCAAATAAAGGATGTTACACTTATGAAATCATAACTGGCTTTTATTGAGAGTGGTGTAGTGTTGAGAATGATTGTTTACTCATAAAGCTATTTGTGGTTTCTGTTCAGTTAGGTTTGAGATCTTTAATGGCAATGGCTCTGTCTGTATGACTCAGACCAGGAGTATATCCCAGGAGCTGTTTGTTCAATCCTTATTGCTTTAAATTCATTGACCAAGAATATTGAGAAAATTAGCGGACTGTTAGTTTTACAAATGAAAGGTGTTGGGGAATTATGGTTAGAAATGTTTCATGAGGGAAACGTATCATTTGTAATGTATATACATCATGTGTTTTAGTAGGAATGGTATATTCTTTGAGTCATTTTGTACAAAAGTAATCAACTTTCACAGCATTCCACGTTTCACATGAAACATTTTATCTATGGATGTTTCTTTATCATTTATTATATCCTATATCTTTTTACTTTCTCTTTTATGAGTGTTCTTGAATGAAATGACCAGATTTTGGGCATTTTTATAATTATCTCCTAATCACATTACCTGCCCAGATAGTCACTCCACAAACATTTCTTGAACTGAGTTAAATAGATGTGTTGCAAACTTTAATTAGACTTTTAAAAATTCTTCACTGTTTAAATTTTTAAAAAAATTTTAAGAATATATAACCACCTCTCTTAATCTGGTTTTCGAGAAGAACCAAAAGTGAGAAGTTTTATTTTAGCAGGATATTAGTCAATGACTTGGATCTAACAGAAAATTTTCAAAGGACAAAATATCACATATTATTTCAGAAAAATAGCTATGGGATTGGTTGGAATTAAAATGCTTTAATCCTCTAGCCCAGACTATATTTTATTTTCTTTCAGCTTTCTTATTTTCATACAGATGGTAGACAGTGACTACAAGACAAAGTTAAGAAATCTTCTCCTAAACTTTCTCATATGTCAAAATAGTGAGCATGAATCTACTTTATATGTACATCCATGTTTATCATATTTCTAGAAACCTGTTCCACCTCCATGGCACTCTAGGTGTTTCTGATCTCCTTGTCTATTACTTAAGCCCAGTGTCTTCTTCATTGCTTGCATTTGTCATTCAGTTTCTGTCAATTATTATTAATATAGTGTTGGAATGGATCATTTACCTTCTTGCCACTGTGCCTCAATTCCTTAGTGTAAGATAAATTCTAGCCGAAATAAGCAGGCGAAGAGAGGCAACAAAGGGCCAGGTAGTTTATTTGAATGCAATTCCCGGGCGAGGTTTCCCAGTCTACAGAAATGGAAGCTGGGGAAGTCGCGCCCAACAGGGCAGGCAGCAAGTTTTTAAAGAAGGCAGGGGGAGGGAGAGCAAAGGTATACAGTGGCGCAAGGATTGGCTCACCTAGGGTACGTGGGGGTCTCTCATTGGCCTTTAGCCAGGTACTGGAAAGTTACCATTATTCTTCCAGCTTCGGGAGGGCTCTAGTTAGGAATGTTATCTGATCAGTCTCTGGAATGTTGTCAGACTGGAATTTGTTGGTCTCTTCGCCTTGTTTGGTGAGGCCTGAGCTTGTCCATCAGGCTCACCCCTTCCCCTGGTGCCTCCAGCCATACACTTAGTAAATTAAAAAATGAAGTAAGTAGTCAAGTGCTATTCCTAATGAATACATTGTATGTTCTCAATACTTCTTTCAATATTCACTCAATATTTCTTTTTGTTTTCATTTATTTCATAGTAGTAGACCTGATCTCACTATATTTATAGGTAAAGTAAGAAACAGAATGAAAGCTGCAAGAGATCCTAGTTATCATAATTAGCAGAATTGTCAAGGCATTATTTTTAGAAAGTTAAAAATAAGATTCTCCTGCAAACATAAGCATACTTAAAGATTGCATTTCAAGTCATAAAGTAATGGCAGAACCAAAATAAAGGTAAAACTACTTCAAAAAATGTTTTGTGGAATTGCACGTAAAGACATTTTTGGAGAAAATGTTGCAATCAGCTTGTCAAGTAAAATACAAAAACAGTATTGTACTACAGGACAATAAACTAACTTTGGGGTCATCTTTTCTTCAGAAAAAAATGTACAATTTTGTGAGTAACTTCACATTGCACAATTTACGTAAATGATCATTTCTCTGTGGGTGTGTTTATATGACAATGCCCCATGACAATGAAATTTCCTTCCATTGATGTTTTAGCATTTTCCAAAGTTTTTGATGATTTTTAACAGAATCAATAGACTCTTAAATTGGGCCTAATAAATACAGTGTCTGCCTTTTTCCCAAGTGTCTATGTGGAAAAGAAGAAAATAACTATCATATTTGTCTCTCAGGGTTGTGAATGACAGACTCAAATCTCAAAATCATAAGGGTCAAACAGAAACTGACATCACAAGGTAGGAACACATCATGAAGACATTTACTCAGGAATTGTAGAGAACTGTAGGGGAGGAAAACTTCTCTTTTTTCTCTTCAAGTATCCTTGGCTGGCATGATCTTTGACTGGCATGATAATTAAATTGGCATAAAACAGATATACTGAAGAAAAACAACTTAGATTTTGTACCTATGGGAACCCCCAAAATATGAGGTTCCCCAAAATTGAAGAAATGTTTTCATTAGCCAGGGGCTAAGCTTCATATTTAAATTCAGCTGCACCTTTAGGGACATATTATTATATGATAAATTCTAGCCAAAATAAGCAGGCAAAGAGAGGCGACAAAGAGCCAGGTAATTTATTTGAATGCCTCCGGGCGAGGTTCTGCGGCCTGGCTGTCACAGGCCGGGTAAGTCACGAGAAAGTAGATAGGCAGCAAGTTTTTAAAGGTAGGGGGAGGCAGAGCTTAGATTTACAGCGACGGGGCAAGAGGATTGTCTAGCCTAAGGCACATTTTTCAGGTTGGGAGGGGGCAGCAGCAGGGGACTTTGGCACGTCATTAGTGTCTGACGTGCTCACCCCTCCCCCCAGTGCCTTCAACCTTACAATTATCCTATTTGCTGTTTCAAGACCTTAGACCTTGCACCACTAAATTTTAAGACATGATAATTCCTATGTATTACTGAATCTAGAAAGATGCTTAAAATTATAAAGTGTAATAAAATATTTTACAATTAAAGTAAAGAGGGTAGTATATAAAAGTTAATATATTATGGGACTGGCATGTCATACCTAGTTTAGTTGGATATCCTATTATCCTTCATTGCCTATATGTTATCATAATCAGAGGTGACAGTGTAGAACATTTTAAATCTTAAGAAACTTTAAGTAAATCCTTTACAATGTCAAGTAGGGAATCCTAAGTTAAGGAGTTTTGGGTTGTCAAATACAAATGAAAAGAACCCTAAGTGCTTAAGAAAAGGCAATACTTCCACCCAGAAGTTCTGCTATTGGGGGTAGTTTAGCTGTTTCAATAAATTACAGGTATAAGAGTACTGAGTATTTCAATGTTAAAAATACACAAGCCAATTCAAGGAATCATTTAAACAATGCAGGATTACAGAGGCCCTGGGGCATGATCTGACTTGAAGGTGGTAAGCTGTAGATTTCACTGTGATGTAGATACTTGGTTCTTCCCCTAAGGCTTTGCAATTTCTCTTGCTTAAGAATTTTCACTGTATATAGTTAAGTAAGCATTTAGATGATTTTTCTTTGGCATAATTCATTCGTATAGTCAAACTTCTATCTGTGTGCAAGGATTGCCTATCTATTCTGACATTACCAGAAGTGAAGAAATGTTTTCATTAACCAGGGGCTAAGCCTCATAAAATCTTTGCTTCAAAGGCATTGTGAGTCACTGAATTTCCTAACTACTTTAAACTTAAACTATTGTGTTATTTGGTGGCATGTTCAGTGTGAAAAAGTGTCTTCTATCCTACAGCTCCAAATAAAAGATTAGTATAAATCAGAGCAGAAAATTAGTGGTTAGATCATCAGTTAGAATATGTCATGAACAAAGCTATTTCTATGTCTAGACAGATTTTACATGTTGAAAAATATAATGCTACAACCCTTTCCTCTGGAGGGTAGTTTTAAAAATAAACTTGCCCTATTGATACCATTAGTTGAAATATTAATTAACAGGTGTTAAAAATTAGATCTGGAAGAAATCTACAATTGTAGAACTACAAGGTATTTTAAAAAGCATTGAGTCCATTATATCATTTTATTTATTTATTTTATACTGGGGTGAATATACCCTTCATCAGGAACTAGTAAAGAAAATTTCCTAAACTAGAAATTGAAAAGATGGATGTGGGAGTCTCTGTTGATTAGATATAATCTGAGTAAACTCAGAAGACTCATATGTGAGTTTTAACATCTAGGCTTGTAGTTTTTAAAAAATAACTATTAAAAAATATATAGTAACCTTTACTGCCCCTAAGTTCTCTTCTGCTGCTCTTTTATTTATTTATTTTACTTTCTATTTTAGATGCCTATCATCTTTATCTGATTTTCTTTCCATGACATTATATGTTTTCAAATAATACATTGTTAGTTATATTTCAACGATGGTAATAGATATTTGTTAATCTTAAAAAACAAAACAGTTACTTTACCAGCAAAAATGGGTTTATTCAGGAGTAGCAGAAAATTGCAATCCAGGACAGGCAAGGGGTGGCAAAACCATAAGCATGTCTAGAATATAAAGGAAAGGAACTCTTTATTATAGGGAAAGGGCCAAGTTGGGAGGGCCATTCTGAGCAAAAAGTCCATTGGAGTGGACTTGGGGTTTCACATGTTGTGTTTTCTCATTAGCTGAGTTGACAGTGTCTTATTGGCTGAGCTGTTGCTGGGGAAGAAGACAGAAACCTTCCTTCTTCCTACTGGGGAGTAAAGTAGCTAAGACAGTATGGCATCCATCTCTTCAGGTGGGGTCTGAAACTTATGAGTATGGATGTGAGAGCTCTTCCTGCGGGCCTCCTGATGCCATGGCAGTGAGATTTCCCTCACTAATTTTCATAATATCTAAAGACATCTGGTGACCTAATATTGTGTAATTATGATTGGTAAACCGGGACAATAGCATCAGCATCCTAATTCCTAGCCCTCAAGCTCTTCCTCCCGACAATATTGAGCCTTATATTAAGAATTTGAGAGAGCAGTAGAATAAGAAAAGACTTGGAGAGCAGGGTAAGGACTACATGTAACTGTCACATCTTGAAAGTGCTAGGAAGAAATTTTGAGTGTAGAAGTAATTGGCTCATCAAAGTGTATGGCCCTAATGTTGACCAGTAATTATCCCTACATAGCAGTATTCTGGGTGGTTGCTTTCTTGGGGAGATTAATTGACTTCACTAATTTGTTATTTGCTTATCCTTATTACATTGTTTTTTTACTATTCTGAACTTGTATTACATATGAAATATTAGAAAATTCACTTAAAAAAAATCAAGACTGTAACAGATGATTGGAATTCCATATGATATTTAAAGTAACATGAAAGTCCCTGTTATAAAGGGATTCTAAAACATCAGAAAGAAATCTGATGAAGTTCTCTGTCTTCCCTGGACTACATGGCCTTGGGAAGAAGAGTTTAATCAAACCAAATAGACCTTAAATAAAGAAACAAAATGTTGGCTTTCTTCCTTGAAGTCTTTTCTCCTCATTTTTGCATGTGTCCCTAGCTTCAGCCCACTACTTGGTAATGTGCTACTCTAGTCATTTCTTTCTTGTTACACTATCTAAACATGGTTAATGATATGTTTTTATCTAATTAAGTTACTATTTCTCATTCCAGGTCATTGCCTCCTGAAGAAGCCATTATATATAGAATCATTTTCTATTTCTTTCTATTGTAAATGATAATACTTTCTACTTATTCCCACATTCTAGACAATAGGCAACTTTGCCCTGCAGCTAAAATATCTTACTACATTCTAAACATAAGATCCAGGAGGAAAATAGATGGACTTTTAATATTGAGTATATGGGGTTCACTGAGTGTTTTAGATTCTATGTATACAATGTAAATTCTGGAGCCAATTCAAAACTGGAGTCCAGATTCTAATCCCTATTTGCTATGTGATCTTAAGTGCAAAAATATTCCCTGACTTAATCTAAAAATGGAGAAAAATAATAATATGAATGGTAAAGTTTTATCCACTGAGGTAATATAAATAGAGTTTAAAATATAGTAAATACTCAGTAAGTATTCATTATTCTTACACTAATTAGTATTTTACTCCATAGGTATACTTTAATTTTGGAAAGAGTATGTAGTAAATGTTCAGCATTCCCTTCCTCTAATTTTCTCGTGTAGAATAACATGTCTCTAAATTTTAGCCAATGGTATTTTGGTGAACCTATCAAACCTCAAATTCTAAAAGTTGTCTCATAACTCAGATATGATCATTATATTCCACCCATCTGGTTAGGAGTAATTGTTCCAGGTACAGGACATGTGGCCCAAATTAGACATGAGTTCAACTCTGTGTCCTAGATGAGAGAAATAAATTGCTGACCACATTAGTTTATTTTGTCTCTAAAACTGGCAATAATTCTGGACTCTTTTAGCTGTGTGTTCTAGAGCTGTCTAGTATCAGTTTACAAGATACAACTGTTATTTTTTCAGGAATTTTGTGATGTGCTTGTTTAACACAGCAACTATTAAAAGTAAATTAATTTAGAATTAAATATTTTAAAAAGTTAATAAAAATCTCAAAACATCATTTCTAATTATTGTACTACATTTTATTGTTTTTATGCTATTGAAATTATGTCTATGTCTGTTGTTTGTATTGTTATAACACCATCTTATAGTGAGGAAACGTGCATTTCTCTCCAGTTTCATATTTAGTGGCATCAGGTTATAGCTTGTAATTCTGTCATGGGGAAGGCATTCATACCATGGTAACAGGCAAATACTATATATCATGGTTTTATTTACTGTTTTATTAAAATCTAGAGTTAATAAAATAGAAATATGTTACTAATGCAGATTATATTCAAAATTGGGTTACATCTGTAACCATTACATGGTAAAAAGTCCCACATATTACAGAAATATTATTCTAGTATTCAAAAATTATTATATGATTCAGTGAAGGGCTTGTTCTTATCATTGATGAATGACTAGAAGTCCAAAATAGTTTTTTTTAAATTTCACTTTCATCCTATACATCAACATAAATTAAAATAGCAACCAATATTCATATTGGGACTATACTTTTTCATTAATTTTAATAATTCAGTTATGGATTTAAGGGTTTGGCAAAAATAAAAGTGCTGTCTAAAAATCAAGTAGCTATATGAATTTACAATAAAGGACACATTCTGTCATTATTTGTCAGTTCTGTGCTATGTTATCTATATTAGTAAAACTATAAATTTATGTAGTATATATTGGCACTTAATTTGAGAACTGGTTAATGTTTACTAGCACACATTGGTTATATGTTTGTTATTAAGTTCCTTGAGTAGGACCTCTATTATATGTTCCTGAGTTAGTTGTACCTGGTAATAGATTTTGAAAGTGATAAATTCTAGTATAAGAATTAGATTAATCAATTGAAGTGGGATGTGAGGCAGGAAATAGTCTTCCATTTCCAACTAGGAAGTTGACAATACCTATTAAGTGGTATAAATCATTTATTAGACAGTCATCTGCTCAGTTTTAGAATATCAGATCACATTCCTACTTATAAAGAATTTCTAATGTGCCTGTTATAAAATATCAGACTATTTTTAAGAGAAAGGACACAAGATATATGCCTGCCAAGAGAGCTTATATCAAGCCAAGTGAAAATCTGTTAACTATGTATCTTACAGGGTTGGGAAAGCTGAATTCTCCATTGTAAATTAAAGATTGTACCAAGAAATTCAGAGAGGATACAGTAACAATAAAAAACAAGACTGGAATTTTGAGTAATCTAGTATTCTTGTTTATTCTTTCTGGTAACTACACCCATGCCTGACAAAATGACAATTACCTGAACTTTAAAGAGGTAGTTTCTCTGGCTTAATATTTCACATCATTCTAGGACAGAGAAAAATGAAGATATACTGAGTACCTAATCCTTATTTTAAGATACAGAAACCTCCAGGATATAGTTTGTATTCAGAAACCATGATTCAATTAAATCTTTGACTTTGGTGTTAAACAGTAGAGAAAACAGAAATCAAATGGTCAGAATTTCTCAATTTTAAGGTGTTGAATTTTAAGTGACACCACAAGTCTGGTCAACAAAAACCTATTATTGCTCAATTTTTAAGACAAATCCCAGGACTAAAATCAGAAATCTGAGGTTGTTGGTTACTAAAATATGGCAGATCTCAGGAAGAAAATCTTTTTATCTTTCCAAATGTCATCAATGAAAAATCAAAGACAAGGTGAATCTCATCAGCAAGCAGACTCAGGGCTGCCATATTGGCTGGCCAAGAAACAAATTTCCCCAACAGGCAAGGAGATACCAACCCATTCCAGCAGGATATAGTCAGCACTAGAGAAAGGTTACCATTCTGTGTTTTTCCCTTCATCACTTTGCCAAATGGGAGACTTCATTTCAGATATCTTACTTTTAAGTCCCTCTTTGAATACTGAATGTGCTTGGACTAGTTAAATATATCGTCTGCTTTTAAGTTTCTGAACATGTAGCTGCATCTGGAAAAGAAGACGAAACTGTGGATGTTCTGCTATGTGAATGAAGGTAAAATATGTTATAAAATATATGTGCACTAATTGGATTATATTAGAGGATTTTTTATAGTATGTTTGGAAGTCCGAAGACATCTTGATTCTGAGTAGCAGTAGGGATGCATTTTAGCAGACCTCTGTTGTTTGTCTGCCTAAACTACTTTAACTCATCCATTTTATAAGAATCTGCTGATTTTCCCTTTTAAATCTTCTCCACTACTTTCAGTCTATGTTGTTCAATATGAAAATATCCATTCACTTATTATCCAGGATTGCATATGATCAAGACTTTGTCAATATTCTATTTCATCTTTCAACCATGGTAATTGGTTCAAAGATTAGCAATTAAACCAACTAGGGTAATGGAATTTATCATCAGAACTTGATTCAAAATGACCAGAAAACACCAATATCTGTGAGGCTGAGTGGCTGGAAGCTGTGTTTGATGGGCTGATGTGTGTCTCCCCGTAATTAATATGTTTTGCTCCTAACCCCTAGTACCTAGAATGAGACAAGGCCTTTAAAATGGTAATAAAGGTAAAATTAGATCATTTGGGTTGGCCAAATAGGAGTGATGTTCTTATAAGCAGAGGAAGTTAATACATAGACCAAGGGAAACTCATGTGAAGACACAGCAAGAATGTGAAACCATCTGTAAACCTCAGAAGAAACCAAACCTACCAACAACTTCATCTTGGACTTCTAGCCTCTGAACTGTAAGAAAAATCAGTTTCTGCTGTTTATGCCACTTAGTCTGTGGCATTTTTTTATAGCTGTCCAAACAGACTGAGACACCATACTTTCCACACCTTGGAGAAAGTGTGCCTGAGAACGGAACTAATCCAAGGGAGCTGGTGGGAGGCTGGGTGCTCATGGCTCAACATGCTCTCCTTGTTCTTTGTGGATACTATTGCCAGATAAAGCCGCTATCCTTTCTATGAATTCAATTTGTATTTCTTGAAAGGCTGACTCATGCCTCCCCTACTTTCTGGGGTTTTAATATCTTTTGTTAGAAATTCAGATAGGATTCCAGTAAAGAGCAAGGTAAGATGGGCCTATTTTCACATAGGTGATTTTATCTATTCAAAATAAGACTCCCTACTTTATCATAAGATTAGGTAACCAGCTGATGGATGAGAACCCCGCACTCTCCCACCCCATACACATTCATAAACTCTCACAACTATGTTCCATTCATACAAATATCATATAATTATCATAGAATACTTCATACATGCAATAAATATAGTAGTTTTTTTTTGGAAAGTAGATGATGTTGCATCAACTATATCTTCAACTTGCTAATAAAAAACCTTGGTAAATACAGATATGCAAAGTGGGAACATTGAATTTCTCTGTATATGACAGAGAAGATATTTTGAAGTTGTGGGGTAGGAGCAGTAAGAGATCTAGATAAAAGAGAATGAATATGATGGGAAAACAAAAAATGGCAGGAGAAAGGTAATTTGAGTTTGGGATACCACAAGAGCAAAAATTTCCAGTAATGGGATAGATAAAGGAATTTTTAAGAAGATGTATCTCTGATATTCAAATTGTAGTTGTTTCTGTAATAATGAAATCTTTCCTATGCCTTCATTTCCCTGAACTTTACTAAGTTTTAAAACCACAAATGTCTTGTATGTGTGCATGCATGTGTGTCTGTGTTTGTGTGTTATTATATGTAAATTGAGTAAGAAACTACTTTTAAGCAATGAGATACAATGCCCAGGAGACATTAATAATAATAAAATTAATTTAGCAAAAGCAGGAATCCAGAGTCAGAGATAAAAATAATCACAACCTTTATCATTCATAGGATTTGGGGACACTCTTTCTATTCCACAAGATGTGGAAATAGTTTGAGTTAAGGTTTTCAAACTCTCAATAATTTATATATAAGTCAGGTCCCAACAGAAACCAAAAGTACTCTGAGAACAGGATAGTTCAAGGAGGGTTTATTTACAAATGTGTGGGGTCAGGGATACCAGAAAAGATAGTGAAACAACCAGTCACTTCCTAGCAGCCACTTCCTTACCACCCAAAGTCTGAAAGAGAGGAGGGAGAGCGTTACTTAAAGTCAGAATTAAAACATTCTGTAGAGTTTGTGCTTTGTTTGGATTAGCAATTGCAGGATGCAGTTACTTTCGGGAAGGAAGGAGGAGAATTCATATCCTGACCTCATGTGTCATCCTTCCATCTCAGGCCGGAGCTCCCCATTGGCTGAGGGCCAATCAGAAATCAGAGGACCCAGAGGCCAAAGTACCCATAAGGGTGAACCTCCTGGGTAAATAAAGCAAGATGGAAAAATGTGGAACATGAATGTGAAGGGGCAAATGGAAGGTATCTTTCACATTTAACATTAGCTTCCATACAGTATACTTTTCCAAAAACATAGACAAGATGGTCTCCCTGAAGTGCCTAGGACAATATTTGACCAGCAATGAATGCTCAAAAAATATTTATTCCTTTCTTCTTCCTATACCTGCAGTATTTTTTCAATATGAATGCATAAATAGAAGCATCAAAGCCTTTTTCTCAGAAGAAAATTTTACTATATTAAAGGGGTTCTAAAGCTGTAGGCTGTATAGACATTGTTATGAGATACAAACTCTGTTTGTATATATGTTGTATTTATATGTGTTGTTACTTGAGGTATGCATCCAACTCTTTTCTTTGTATATATTCTTAAATTTTGGGGGCTTCTTTGTGTGGATTTCAAATCAGAGCCAATTTTTTGTTTTTTTCAGTGTTGGGGAGCTTTGACAAGGAAAATAGTAATGATTGATTCCTACAATGTCCTTTTATTGATTTTACCTCCTTGAACGCAATAGTGTTCCCAGGTCTCTGCTAAAAGTCATATCTAAGTGTGCTGAAAATGAAACAATTAACTTTATTAATGCCAAAGTCATGCCGAATCCTGGAACAATTAAAAGTAATGGTAGCTGTAACACAAAGGTTTCTTTTTTATTTCCTAAAAAAGTTTTAGAAATTGACTGAAAATACAAACTTATGATTTACATATCTGTAAAAAACTAGTGTCTTGAAGAAAAATCCAGGTTTTTGTACATGTTTCCTTTAGAAATAAATGAAAATAATTTTATCAGACTGATTTACCAGAAATGTTAAAACTCAACATCATGTATTTGTGTTTGGGGTAAAGGAGGAAAGGGATAAAGTACTTTCATAGATTTTCCTATTTACAATACTCAGAACAAAAGTAATATGAACCTAACATCTGCAGCCAGGGCCAGTATCATTGCAAATGTCTGTTTACCTAAAAAAATATAAATATATTTTATTCAAAATAGTACACTTAAAATGAATTCAATAATTCTGATCTGGATGGAAAAAGCATGCAATTATTTATGTAATGATAAACCATTTACTTGTGATTTCCTACACCAAATCCACACTTCATCTTTTTTAATTTCAACACTAACTATTTAGAATCTCAACTTTTAATAGGTATCATTTAATTTTCCAGCAGAATTTTCCTGGAAAGGTATTAGGAATCAGAAATATTTTTCAATACTGATAATGAAGACAGTCATTATTATTTTAAAAAGAGACAGGGAAAAAGTGCTAGCAATCAGTTTGAACTATTTTCTTTTTTTTTTTTTAGAGTACAGAAGTAAAATACAAAGAAATACTTAAGTGGGCTCAAGGATTAGTTATATAACAAATGTAAGAAATAAGGAATGCTTTTGTTTTTGTTTTGCTGTTTAGTTCATTTACTCACTTGCAACCACCTCTGCTTTCTGAAAAATGTTGCTTCAAAATTTGCATTCCTAGGAAAAGATGTATAGAATTTAGACAGATACTGTATGATTTCATATCTCATTTTAGAAGAGAGTATACCAGTGATCAGAAGAATTATATGCCTGAGGTAATCTGGATGCATCAAATTCAACACCTCAGAGTTGGACTGATAGTCACAATCAGCCCCCCACTTGTATCTTGATTATGGAACAAGCAGGTGACAAAGGTGGTCCAGAAGTATGATGGGCAGTGAGTAATCACACCACAAAAAATACTTGGTAGGTATAATTAAATAACATAGTACATTATTTTTATTGTGCATGTGTTTGTAAAAAAGAAAAAATACAGCTATGTCTCAAATATGTAGCATATGTATTTGTACTTTTGAAAATCAAAATTTTAAAACATATTGTGAACCAGTAACATATTCACAACGTTGTGAACCAGAACATAGGAGGATATTCTATAAACCTAGGTGTGTGAAACTTCACATTAGCATACAGCTCAGTAAGATCAGGAACACATGTATGGGAATCACAAGAAGTGAGGAGTGAATATACTGGCAACCTCGAGGCTAGGTATCAAGGTAATTCTTGTAACTCTCTGCTTCTAATCCATATAGCAAATGTAGAATTAAACAGAGGAGAAAAATTTATAAGGCAAAGGTGAATAATATTCTTCTATTGGATCTTCTTCTATTGTCTAGCATGAATTTCTACATAATCCATGGGAAAAAAATATAGAAACTGGCTTTTGGAAGAATAGTAGGAGAAATATAATCTATATTGCTTGTAAATATAAAATGATAATCTGATCATTAAAATGACATTGAATATAAAGTTATTTCCATTTGGGGAATACTTTAGATGATTTCAGGTATCAAAACCATAACTGTACATAATTATAACACGAACTTTATGAGTCACAGGTAAATTCTGCTTTAATAAACCTAAGAAAAGAGATTTGAGGTTTCCTTTTTTTGCTTTACAGCCCAGACTTTTTAGAATGGGCCTTTCATCAACTGGAAAAATATGTTTCAACAAACTTCTTACTTTAAAAATAAGTCATGTGGTTGTACATTTTTAGTCCCTGATATGAAAGATTACTTTTTAAGAAAAAATATATCTTAATTTTCACTCAACACAGTATTTTCTTCTTTAAATTATAGTTCTGGTCTGATATCCTGTAGACACTTCTCATTCAAATGTCTTCCAGTTTGCCAGTACCAGTCCTGAAGTATTTAAGACTGAGGATTGAAAAAATCCTTATCTTGAATATTCAACTTTTTAAAAAATTTCCCCTTTTAACAACTAAAACTTATTGCTTAGTGAGTTCTTCCATATAGACTCCAAATGCCTAATACATGGCTAAGCTTATTTTGGACAGATACCTCCTTTTTGATTGAATAAAAGGAAGTAATACAAATTATTAAATAAAATATTAATTGAAGTATAAATATTTTAGATTATTAGATAACCATCATGAAAGGCATTCATATATGAAATTGAACAATCTTAGTGCATATATCTTACTGATCACAGAATTTGAAATGCATTTTCTATATTGTGTAGAATAAAAATACCATCCTTCAAGAAAATCAGATATATCATTGGAAATTTCATCTTATACACTGCTGAAGAAGAGGTAAAACTACCTGACATTTTTAAACATTGGCAAAAACAGAAATAACAGCTTGTGCCAATGCAAATTGGCCAGAGTTTGTTGATATAGATGAACATGGACCATGGACAGATGGTTTTCAATAAGCAGTATTGTCATTTGTTTCCTATTTAACAGAAGTCAAGGATTTTATATTTATGATGACATACAGGAAATCATGAGAATGGAACTGTCTGACTTTCTTCTATCATGTTTACCAGTCAAGTAGAGAATCTACTGATAAAATGACTATTAGGTACTTACGGGACACATCATATTGTGAAAATTGTTTGATCTGACCATGTTCTTACCCACAGTCATTGTTCACTACAGTATTTTATGTTTCTAGTAAAGTGTGGTTGTCCTTAGTTTTTAAAAGTGTTAGGTCTGTTTCTCTATTGGAAAATGGAGACAGATGTGGGAGCTGTGTTATTTGAAGTTTGTGAGTGCAAAATAGGGGAAATGAGTGTATGCTAGTGTCTTGAATTTGTCTGACTGGTCATGAAATCAAGAACAGGATATGAAATTTTGGTGGGAACAGAGGTCAGTAAGACAGAACACATTTCCAAAGACAACAGAAGATGGAGATTTAAAGAGCTGTAGTAGAAACTCGGAAGACATGACCTAAGGAGAGAAAAAGGAGAATAGGAAGGTACATAAAATTATAGTTCTGAAAAGGCTGTTTTACCCTAAATTAACTTTTAAATAGTTGCTTGTATAAAAACACTACATATGGTCCGTAGCAATTATGATATAAAATACTTGGTAAATATGCAACTAAAATTCTTCAGATTTTTTTTTAACCAATTCCAGTTTAAGGTAGAAGTATATAGACTCCCACATAGTCTGTGAGAAATCATTGCTATTCACAAAATTTCAAAAAAACAGTAATTCTAGCTTGCACTTTCCAATAATTAACAAAAAGTACCTTTTCTGCAGTTCAGTAGGGTCAGCTCCACGGAAAGACACTACTGTAAAACAGACAAACAAAAAAATAATTAGTTACAATTTTAAATGTACTTCATTACTTTGGTGTCCTCAAAAATAATAAACATACAAATAAAATCCCTCACTGTTGCTTAGACAATAATGTAAGTTTGGATAGATGATAATCTTTCTCCTGAAGGGTAATCACAATAAAAATAAATTCATCCTTAACCCAAAGAAATGTGAGAAGATTATCAGGATGTGATTACTTTTCCTTTATGATCACTTTAATCAACATGTAAGTACACTGCTGAGTGCAGCTAAAATTGCATTAAATTACAATTTACTTAAGGAGATTCAAGAGTCCTTAAGTTTTCAAAATATAAATAAAATTTAACTCAATATTAAAACTGATTTTCAGCAGGAACTGTTTTTACAGTGTATTAAAAGGATTAGAAATACTACAGTTACCCTACTTAAGCCCGCTTCAGTTAAATATTTTTCTGAAGCAAGAGACCAGTAACATACATTTCTGCTTATAATATCCTTACAAGATCATTTTAATTTTCTATGTTTAAAAATCAGTGAAATCTTACTACCAATGGACTAATGAAATTAGAAATTTGAACCATATCCTCATTTTCAAGTAAGATATCAACTATTTTTATAGTAGTTAACTTTAAGTTTGCTCTAACATCCATTTCCCCAAACTCTTTTTCCATTTTCCCTCTGAAATCCAAAGATGAAATCACATGATGGCTGAAGTTTCTATAAGAATGGACCTAATGAGGAGATTTAATGGATGACAATTGCTGGACAATGATCTTGGTACCCTTTATATAATTGGAAAATAATTTTTAAGCAATTGCTCAAAATATTATTTTTTGAATGTCTTATCTATATCTTGGTTTCTACAAATGAATTATTGAGTGTCCTTTGTACCCTATACTCTTTATTGACAAAAAAAGTTGTTATATTTGACAGGAAATTGGAGTAGTAAAGCATAATCCTTACACATTCATCCTTTCTCGAAAAGATTATAATAGCAAGGAAGATGAGAAAAATGCACACGTAGCAATAACCAGCTGTGTTCAAATCCTGATTTGCCAGCTGACAGTAATTTTGGTATCTCTTTAGATACCTGTGGGAGATTTTAAAAAAATATATCCGCAAATATTTTGAAAGTCCCACATCAGGAGGTAGACACCATGTCTCTTCCCCCTGAAGTCAGACTAGATTGTGATTGCTTCAACCAATATTGCTGAAGTCATTCTATTTGAATTCTAAGGCTAGGTTATAAAAGGCCACTTGCCTACTTACTAAAACACTCACTCTTGGAAGCTTCAACTGCCATGTAAGAAGACCAGCCACCTTTATGCTCCTGTTCTGTTCAAGCTACATGGAGAGGCCATATTCAGATGCTCCTGAGCAAAAATATTGAGCCCAGTCTCTTAAGTCTTACAGGCACAGGTGCCAAATACATAAATGAAGAATACTAGATGATTGTATCTCCCAATATTTAACTCATCCCTAGCTATCCAGAACTTTGCAGAAGCCCCACATATTGTGGACCACAGAAAAGTCACTGCCATGTTCAAATCCCTAATCTACAATATTTGTATGGATATTAAAATGGTGGTTGTTTCATGCTACTAAGTGGAAACAGTTTATTACACAGCAATACATAACAAAAATAATAACAAAGCAAATGTTTTCTTTCTCCAGTTTGTCAGACTTGTCATGAAGGGACAAGAAGAGAAAATGTGGCATTATGCAGACCTGAGTACCATTGAATAGCTCTACTCTGGCAATCAATATGAAATTATGGGTAGTATTCTCATATCATGGGCTTTTATGAAGATTAAAGGAAACAACATAAAGGATCTGACACAATATATGTTAAAAAACAAGATGTTCTTGTTTTATTTTCCCTTATTATTAAAGACATTTCACTCTGCATTATTAAAGAAATAGCATTGTTGCATGAGAGAAGTTCAAATTATACAAATTAGAAATAACTTTTGTTAATGGGAATCAAAGACAACTCAATTGTGCCGGAGGTACTTATAATTCACTATATAGACATAATAAAAGTTTCAATTCAGTAAACAAAACATGGCTATGAAACAGGAGAAATGCATAGTTGCAGATTCAACTGTGATAGAGCTTTTCCAGTCTTCATATAATGTAAGAGCCTAGCACATTAATGGAAATTACAAGCAATTTTTAGCATGTATGAATGTTAAATAGAAGTCCACATTGCTGCAGGAATACATAATAGTCAAATTTACCCAAGTCTGAGATAATATAAGGCCTCCTTGAAAAATTAATAAGTAAGCTTATTTGAAAGATGAATAGAAGATAATGAATATTGGAGTGTTCCAAAGAAGAAACAACACAGCTAAACCCTGTGGAGAGAGAATGCAGAATATCTTAGAGAAATCTAGAGAGGACTAGAGTGTCTTGGTCATAGTGGATCATTATGGGCATGTGACTGGAGAGGGAGGCCAGGGCCCTATAATGATAGGCATTTAATATAATTTTAAGGATTGGGATTCTCTTAGGGACAATGGAAAATTATTGGAAAGATGGCAAGCAAGGAAATTACTTTAGATTTTTGTTTTACAATATTAGAGTACTCATGAACCATAGTACTCTCCAGATTTGGGGCTGATCATACCTTTTTGTTCTTTTTGATGCTCCTCATCCTCATTCAAAATGTTTGGGCACTATCCTTCTGTAATTATACAACAGACCAGGAATATTGTCTTGATAACTCATATTCTCATACCCAGTTAAGTGCTTAAAAAATGTAAAACCATTTTCTCATACACAGTGCAACTGGTTACACTATTTAAACTTAACCACCATATTTTTTCATGATAAAATTATAATAAAGAGTGAGCCTGCACTCTAAAACCGTGTCCCAAGTATACAAATGTAGCAGGAAATTCCACTGGAATACTATATTCACAAAATTCTGGTACCTCTTGAGAAATAATGCATAACCACATGAAGAAGAAAAGATTATCTTAAATACCTATGTTTTATGGTATGAGCCATCACACTGCTTTTAGTTATAACATCTGTATGTCAAAAAGTCTCAATCTTGCTTGCTATCTAACAGATATCTGCCTATTTGGACTTGACACTATTGTAGACTTTAATTTACATAAATATTATTTATTTTCTCCATAGCAGCTACTTCCAAGAGATTCAATGTAATAAATACCAATCCCATATCCAGGATCCTGACCTCATTCTGGTCCCAATCCCAGAACGTATTTTTTTTTTTTTACATTTATGCATATTGAATTTTATTTATTTACACTGGAAAATGAGTAAGGCGCTGTGCTGGAGAATATATTTGAATTGGGAAAATATAACTGTCGTGAACATTAGTGGAATCTAAACAGAGCTCAGGCCTGGGGGAGGGAATACCTGTGGCTCTAAGGCACCAACAAGCAAGATCCTGTAGAGTAAGCTAACCCTGGAACCAGGCATTTTGTCTGTCACATAGAATGGAGTCAAAATCATAAAGCCCAAAATCATACGTTTAACTTACTTGGCCCAGAACATATTTATATCCCTTGTTCACTTCCCATAAGTATAGTATTCCTTCTTGAAAACAAAACAAAACCCCCACTTTCATTCTTCACTCTCTTGTCTCTGTTCCCTGTCTTATAAACTCAATTTGCTGATTCCCAGTTCATAAGAACTTGATAAATCAATACTTGGAACACAGTATGACACTGCTTTGCACAGTGTGTTGTGCCAGTTCATTGCTTTTATCCTTTATTCTTAATTCAGACATTATCTTTTCTTTACAGCATAGTCACTACCAAAATCCATCAGACCTAGTGCAAAATCTATGGTTAATCATAAACATATTGGTTATGGGATTTAAGTGAAAGTTAAGTATATTCAACATGTATAAATGTTGGCATACAGCATAGCATTCAAGGACACAGTCTTGCAGGATAATTAAAATATATTTGATCATGGTTTTGAAAATTAAAATGTTTACCCACATATAAAAATAACATTTATCAGAAAATGTTCAAGTTATTTTCTCAGACTAATGTCTTCTACTACTATCATGAGAGTTGGGTATCAAAAGCAATTTGTCTTTTACTTTTACTCATACAGTTATAGCCTTTCCTTAGATAGTAGAAATTAAGGTTTTAATGCTGGATATAAACCTGAAAGAAAAAGTCAAATTAGCAATATGAGATTTTACATATAGTTCAGAATGCTTATTTTTTTAAATGTTTTGTTTTTAAAGTTGGCTTTATATACAATTAAATTTTGCTGTATTCTGGGTCATTTCATATTTAATAATGAATAAAAATGTGTTTTCCATATGCTAACATTTTAGGAGAGACTAATGAGCATGTAAAAGAAAAAACATACATTCCAGACTAAGTTGCACTTTGTTTTTTGACTACTGAAGATTTATGTTTCATGAATATACTCCCTATATATTAAAAAAAATTCCATTCAATACATATATAAATAATTAAATTAATATTATAAACATATGAATGGCCAGTCAAATAAGGTACCAAATCATTAACAGTCATTTGCTTGTACTTAAAAATCCAATGATCAAAGTTGGGGAAAATCAAAAAATGATGAACTTTTATGTATATATGAAAGTTGATCATTTAATCCCTTTCTTTTTAAAGCCTTGTGCTCACTCAAATATATTTTGACTCATTCTGAACTGAAAGATAATTTTCATTAAAAAATGAGGATTTCATGTATATCATATTGTTTATTTTTCAACAATGGAGAGCAATATTTCAAACAATATAGAACAGAGAAAAATTTATTTGAATGCCTACAGAGAGTTCTCACACAGAAGGAAATATCTTGAAAAGTCAATTTGCTATAGAGGGTGAGGCTCTGAAGACATTATTTGAAAGGAGAAAGCAAACAGTCCCCTGAAATGGTCATAATAGCATATAGAAAAGGAAGAAACATTTAAGAACATCTACTAAAATTCATTAAGAAGAGTGAAAGTCTTTTGCATCTGAACCATGAAACACTCTTTTTTCTCTTCCTGTCTTGATGAATATTTCACTCAAGGTAGGTGTAGTCAGCAATACAGGGCTTCTGCTTGGTCCCAGCTGAGGACTACATTATCTTCCTGGGAGTGAGAGGGTATAGAATTTCTCATACAACTCCCCATCTATCTGATTCTGAGATTAAACTACCTTCTTCCGACCAGTCCCCCACTCATGGAATGGAAGCTCTCCTTTGAATGGAGCACACTGTTGACACCGAGCCGTGATTGTTCTCACTCTGGCCTTTTTTAAGGCAAAGTTTCTATACCAGGAGGGGCAAGCTGAGAATACCCAAAGCCACACACACACAAAACTGCTAGCGTCCAGTTCCCAAAGCAGGGTTGTCATTCAAAAAGAAACTTGTTACTTTCTCCATCTTGAACACCCAAGCTAAGGCTCAGAGGTTTTACCCAAATGGAGAGGCAGACCATATAACGCAGAACTCCAGAGATATTTCCAAAGGAAGTTCAGGGGAAGTTCAAGGATAAGAGTATTTTTAAAGACAATGAACATATAATAAGTAAATAAAGAGAAACTGGAAGTTCACTAGAGATACAAGCTAAACCTCAGGCCAGCTAATTTATCAGTGAGAACCAAGGAAAGAGACAGCTAAGAAGAGCTTTTCTAGAGTCAGGCCAAAGATCAAGCACTGATACTGACAACTATCCTTACAAAGGAGCCCTACTTAATGGGATTTATGCACCAATACATTGTTTAAAATGATAGAGTAACAAGTCAGCAATCAGTGGAGCATACCATCTGGGTGTAATCAGGGAAAGAGACAGTGAAAAGGAGCCCTGGTAAAACTGTTGTATCCCCAAATGAGTGCATGTGCCCTAACTGCAGCCTCCAGAGAGAAACATCAGAGGTTTCATATTACAGAGTAAATATACTTGAAGAAAATAATCTAGCTAGCCAATAAATAAACAAACATCAGTAACAAACTCCAGAGGACTTCAGGGATGACCCAGATGTGCTACAGTATTTTATCAAAAATGTCCAGTTTCCATAAAAGTCTATTAGACATGCAAATAAGCAATAAAACATGAACCACACACAGGAGAAAAAAAAAAGTAAGGCAACAGAAACTTCCTATGAGAGAAATCAGATACTGGATTAACCAAGATTTCAAAGTGGCCATTATAAATATGTTCCAAATTAAAGGAAAACATGTCTAAAAAGGAAGGGAAAGTGTGATGGTAGTGCATTATCAAAAAGAGATTATCAATAAAGATAAATTATAAATAATTAGACGTAAATTCTGCACAGGAAAAGTACTACAATAACTGAAGTGAAAATATAGAGTGGTTGCAAAAACTGATATGAATGACTAGAAGAAGGAATTAGTAAACTTGAAGATAGATTGCTAGAAATTACACAACCTGAAGAACAGAGACAGGAAAAAAATGGAAAAATAATGAAGAGAGACACAGACATTTAGGACACCACTTAGTGGACCAATATACATGTACTGGGAATGTCACCAGGAGAACAGAAAAAGCACACAAAATCTATGAGAAAATATTGGTCAGAAATTTCTCTAGTTTGGTGAAATGCATTAAATTCACATCCATGTACTACAGTGAGCTCTAGATGGAATAAAAGGAAAGTGACCCACAGACTTCTCATAACTAAAATTGTTGAGAGCCGAAGGAGGAAAAAAATTTTGAAAGAAGCAAGAGAAAAAACACTACTCACTAAAGGAAACCCTAAAAAGGGTAACAGCTGACTTCTAATCGGAAACTATGGAAATCAGAAGGCAGTGTGATAACATACACAAAGTGTTAAAAAAATGTCAACCAAGAACCTATAACAAGCAAAACTCTTTCAAAAATGAAGATGAAATAAATTCCAGATAAATAAAAACGAAGAGATTATGTTTTACAGACTGTTTTACAAGAAATAGTGAAGACATTTCTTCATGCTGAGTGAAAGTGACTTCTGACAGTAATTAAAATTTATATACACAAATAAACACAGTACTGGTAAAGATAATTATTGTAAATAAAAAATACAGGGTAAATATATATTACTTTATTTATTTTTTACTTTTTCAACTTGGTAACCTTTTATAGAATGTTTCATTTTTCCTAAAAGTATATTACATGAGTCATGATTTGTTTAAATTATTCTGATATTACATTTATATTAAGCATCTCTGAAATATTTAAATACCATTAGAATGCACCTTTGATCACTGAAGAAATTTCCATTTCAACTCGAAGAAACATATCTATATATTTACATATTTTGCTCCTTTCAGAGGAGATCACCTCCAGCCTCTTGGAATATCTCACACTTTTCTTTTTTTTTTTTTTTTTGAGAGGGCATCTCTCATATTTATTGATCAAATTGTTGTTAACAACAATAAAATTCTGTATAGGGGAGTCAATGCTCAATGCACAATCATTAATCCACCCCAACCCTAATTCTCATCAGTCTCTAATCTTCTGAAGCATAATGAACAAGTTCTTACATGGTGAACAAATTCTTACATAGTGAATAAGTTCTTACATGGTGAACAGTACAAGGGCAGCCATCACAGAAACTTTTGGTTTTGATCACGAATTATGAACTATAAACAATCAGGTCAAATCAAATATGAATATTCGTTTGATTTTTATACTTGATTTATATGTGGATCCCACATTTCTCCCTTTATTATTATTATTATTATTATTATTTTTAATAAAATGCTGAAGTGGTAGGTAGATGCAAGATAAAGGTAGAAAACATAGTTTAGTGTTGTAAGAGAGCAAATGTAGATGATCAGGTGTGTGCCTGTAGACTATGTGTTAATCCAAGCTAGACAAAGGCAATAAAACATCCACGGATGCAGAAGATTTCTCTCAAAACAGGGGGAGTGAGGTTCTAAGCCTCACCTCTGTTGATCCCCAATTTCTCACCTGATGGCCCCCCTGCAACTGTGCCTGTCTTAGGTTGTTCCTCCCTTGAGGAATCCTACACGTCTCTGGCTAACCAGTCATCTTCCGGGGCCATACAGGGAAATGTAAAGTTGGTAAGGGAGACAGAAGCCATATTGTTCAAAAAGGTTAGCTTTTTACTTCTTTGCATATTTATGCCCTGTGGCTTCTATGCCCAGCATTTGTCTTGAGGTATCTTTACCACTTGGAGGAATTATGACACTCGATAAATTCGATATGAGGCACGAATTCTATTTAAGGGTTGTAATTAGGAAGGAAGAAGAAAAGCTATAGGAGTAGCAGATGGACGAAAACATGGGAAGATTCGTTATTTCTTTGACATATCTTCTTGTAGAGTAATTTAAGCATGTATAGGTTTTAAACTACTAATTAAATTACGCACACACATTAACATAATAGGAATACCGTTACATAACCAAAGCAGATCTATAATTAGCAGCCATCTCCAGTGAAACCAAGAAAACCAGTTAGGCACCTTAGGCATTTGTGAAAATTTATCTATGATATGATGGATATTGTCCAACTGTACTTGAACAGTCTGAGAGAAATCAGACAAATTAAAACAACCCATTCCTGAGAACTGTTCACATCCCATATGTTCTTTTAACAGTAGATAGTCTGTAGTTGTAAGATTTTGGAGCGCTACAACTTGCACTTCTCCTAATTCTTGGTTGAGTTCCAACAGTATAGATCCAGTCAAATTTGTTGTTTTACTGTATGCACAGGCCAGCTTAGATATTTCCTTCTTCATTCCAATGGCAAGTCCAGGAACCGGTGGGATGAATGCAGCTACAATTGCAGCATCACCTGGATCTTTGTTGAAGTTTTTTGATGATCATCTTCTGGTATGACAGAGAGTGCTGATGTTGGAAGTTCTTCTTCATATCGTATCTTAGTTCATTTTTGGGGTAGCCCAATTAGGCTTTGATCCTCTGTATAAACACAAACAGACCCCTTGCCCACACTTTGATATGCCCTTTATACCATTGTGTAGAACTCATTGGAGGTCACCACACAGGAACTGCTTTTTTTTTTTTTTAAGAGAAAGGAATATTATCAGAAAAATGAACCTCCATAGCTGATCATCTGACACCCTTTAAGTGATCAAAATTAAGGATATTTAAAGCAAGCATTAATTGTTGATTTACAGTTAGTTTTATCCTACCAGGGAGTATTCCCCCTATTCTTTCCTTCTTTTTTTTCTTTTTGTTATCATTAATGTACACTTACATGAAGAATATTATGTTTACTAGGCTCTCCCCTATACCAGGTTCCCCCTATAAACCCCTTTACAGTCACTGTCCGTCAGCATAGCAAAATGTTGTAGAATCACTACTTGTCTTCTCTGTGTTGTACAGCCCTCCCCTTTCTCCCCCTCCCCATTACGCATGCTAATCTTAATACTCCCCTTCTTCTCCCCATCCTTATGCCTCCCTACCCACCCATCCTCCCCAGTGCCTTTCCCTTTGGTACCTGTTAGTCCATTTTTGGGTTCTGTGATTCTGCTGCTGTTTTGTTTCATCAGTTTTTCCTTTGTTCTTATATTCCACAGATGAGTGAAATCATTTGGTAATTCTCTTTCTCCGCTTGGCTTATTTCACTGAGCATAATACCCTCTAACTCTGTCCATGTTGTTGAAAATGGTAGGATTTGATTTCTTCTTATGGCTGAGTAATATTCCATTGTGTATATGTACCACATCTCCTTATCCATTCATCTACCGATGGACATTTAGGTTGTTTCCAATTCTTGGATATTGTAAATAGTGCTGCGATAAACATAGGGGTGCATCCTTATTTCTCAAACTTGATTGCTGCGTCCTTAGGGTAAATTCCTTGGAGTGGAATTCCTGGGTCAAATGGTAAGTCTGTTTTGAGCATTTTGATGAACCTCTATACTGTTTTCCACATGGTGGAACTAATTTACATTCCCACCAGCAGTGTAGGAGGGTTCCCCTTTCTCCACAGCCTTGCCAACATTTGTTGTTGTTTGTCTTTTGGATGGCAGCCATTCTTACTGATGTGAGGTGATACCTCATTGTAGTTTTAATTTGCATTTCTCTGATAATCAGCAATGTGGAGCATCTTTTCATGTGTCTGTTGGCCATCTTTATTTCTTTTTTGGAGAACTGTCTGTTCAGTTCCTCTGCCCATTTTTTAATTGGATTATTTGTTTTTTGTTTGTTGAGGCATGTGAGCTCTTTATATATTTTGGACGTCAAGCCTTATCAGATCTGTCATTTAAAAATATATTCTCCCATACTGTAGGGTTCCTTTTTGTTCTGTTGATGGGGTCTTATGCTGTACAGAAGCTTTTCAGCTTAATATAGTCCCACTGGTTCATTCTTGCTGTTGTTTTCCTTGCCCCAGGAGATATGTTCAAGAAGAGGTCACTCATGTTTATGTCTAAGAGGTTTTGCCTATGTTTTTTTCCAAGAGTTTAATGATTTCATTTCTTACATTCAGGTCTTTGATCAATTTTGAATTTACTTTTGTGTATGGGGTTAGACAGTGTTCCACTTTCATTCTCCTACATGTAGCTGTCCAGTTTTGCCAGCACCATCTGTTGAAGAGACTGTCATTTCGCCATTGTATGTCCATGGCTCCTTTATCAAATATTAATTGACCATATATGTTTGGGTTACTGTCTGGAGTCTCTTTTCTGTTCCACTGGTCTGTGGCTCTGTTCTTGTGCCAGTAACAAATAGTCTTGATTACTATGGCTTTACAGTAGAGCTTGAAGTTGGGGAGTGATATTCCCCTTACTTTAGTCTTCTTTCTCAGGATTGCTTTGGCTATTTGAGGTTTTTGGTGTTTCCATATGAATTTTTGAATTATTTGTTCCAGTTCATTGAAGAATGTTGCTTGTAGTTTGATGGGGATTGCATCAAATCTGTATATTGCTTTGGGCAGGATGGCCATTTTGACGATATTAATTCTTCCTGGCCACGAGCATGGAATGAGTTACCATTTGTTAGTGTCCCCTTTAATTTCTCTTAAGAGTGACTTGTAGTTTTCAGGGTATAGGTCTTTCACTTCTGTGCTTAGGTTTTTTCCTAGGTATTTTGTTCTTTTTGATGCAATTGTGAATGGAGTTGTTTTCCTGATTTCTCTTTCTGTTGGTTCATTGTTAGT
The DNA here is from genome assembly GCF_030020395.1 of Manis pentadactyla. NCBI lineage: Eukaryota > Metazoa > Chordata > Mammalia > Pholidota > Manidae > Manis > Manis pentadactyla. Next base: position 28,058,977 of record NC_080023.1, read on the forward strand.
ATATAGGAAAGCCACAGATTTCTGTGTGTTAATTTTGTATCCTGCAACTTTGCTGTATTCCAATATCAGTTCTAGTAGTTTTGGGGTGGAGTCTTTAGGGTTTTTTATGTACAATATCATGTCATCTGCAAACAGTGACAGTTTAACTTCTTCTTTACCCATCTGGATTCCTTGTATTTCTTTGTTTTGTCTGATTGCCGTGGCTAGGACCTCCAGTACTATGTTATATAACAGTGGGGAGAGTGGGCATCCCTGTCTAGTTCCCGATCTCAGAGGAAAAGCTTTCAGCTTCTTGCTGTTCAGTATAATGTTGGCAGTGGGTTTATCATAAATGGCCTTTATTATGTTGAGGTACTTGTGCTCTGTTCCCATTTTGCTGAGAGTTTTTATCATGAATGGATGCTGAACTTTGTCAAATGCTTTTTCAGCATCTATGGAGATGATCATGTGGTTTTTGTCTTTCTTTTTGTTAATGATGTGGATTATGTTTATGGATTTTCGAATGTTGTACCTTGCATCCCTGGGATGAATCCCAGTTGGTCATTGTGTACGATCCTTTTGATGTATTTTTGAGTTCAGTTTGCTAATATTTTGTTGAGTATATTTGCATCTATGTTCATCAGGGATATTGGTCTGTTTTCTTTCTTGGTGGGGTCTTTGCCTGGTTTGGTATTAGGATGATGTTGCCTTCATAGAATGAGTTTGGGAGTATTCCCTCCTGTTCTATTATTTGGAAAACTTTAAGGAGAACGGGTATTATGTCTTCCCTGTATGTCTGATAAAATTCCACAGTAAATCCATCTGTCCCGGGGGTTTAGTTCTTTGGTAGTTTTTTTATTGCCGCTTCTATTTCATTGCTGGTAATTGGTCTGTTTAGATTTTCTGTTTCTTTCTGGGTCAGTCTTGGAAGGTTCTATTTTCTAGGAAGTTGTCCAGTTCTCCTAGGATTCCCAGCTTGTTAGCTTATAGGTTTTCATAGTAGTCTCTAATAATTTTTTGTATTTCTGTTGGGTCACACATTCTGTGTGTATCCTTTCTTGTTTCTGATTCTGTTGATATGTGTTGATTCTCTTTTTCTCTTAATAAGTCTGGCTAGAGGCTTATCTATTTTGTTTATTTTCTCGAAGAACCAGCTCTTGGTTTCATTGATTTTTGCTATTGTTTTATTCTTCTCAATTTTATTTATTTCTTCTCTTATATTCATTATGTCCCACCTTCTGCTGACCTTAGGCCTCATTTGTTCTTCTTTTTCCAATTTTGATAATTGTGACATTAGACCATTCATTTAGGATTGTTCTTCCTTCTTTAAATATGCCTGGATTGCTATATACTTTCCTCTTAAGACTGCTTTTGCTGTGTTCAACAGTAGTTGGGGCTTTGTGTTGTTGTTATCGTTTGTTTCCATATATTGCTGGATCTCCATTTTGATTTGGTCATTGATCCATTGATTATTTAGGAGCGTGTTGTTCAGCTCCTTGTGTTTGTGAGCCTTTTTGCTTTCTTTGTACAGTTTATTTCTAGTTTTATGCCTTTGTGGTCTGAAAAGTTGGTTGGTAGGATTTCAATCTTTTGGACTTTACTGAGGCTCTTTTTGTGGCCTTGCATGTAGTCTATTCTGGAGAATGTTCCATGTGCACTTGAGAAGAATGTATATCCTGTTGCTTTTGGATGTAGTGGTTTATAGATGACTTTTAGGTCCATCTGTTCTAGTGTGTTGTTCAGTGCCTCTGTGTCCTTACTTATATTCTGTCTAGTGTATCTGTCCTTTAGAGTGAGTGGTGTGTTGAAGTCTCCCAGAATGAATGCATTACATTCTGTTTCCTACTTTAGTTCTGTTAGTATTTGTTTCACATATGCTGGTGCTCCTGTGTTGGGTGCATATATATTTATAATTGTTATATCCTCTTGTTGGACTGAGCCCTTTATCATTATGTAATGTCCTTCTTTATCTTTTTTTACTTTCTTTATTTTGAAGTCTATTTTTTCTGATACTAGTATTGCAACACCTGCTTTTTTCTCTCTGTTGTTTGCATGAAATATCTTTTTCAATCCCCTGACTTTAAGTCTCTGCATGTGTTTGGGTTTGAGGTGGGTCTCTTGTAAGCAGCATATGGATGCATCTTGCTTTTTTATCCAATCTATTACTCTGTGTCTTTTGATTGGTGCATTCAGTGCATTTATATTTAGGGTGATTATTGAAATGCATGTACTTATTGCCATTGCAGGCTTTAAGTTTGTGGTTACCAAAAGTTCAGGGTTAGCTTCTTTACTATCTTACTGTCTAACTTAACTTGCTTGTTGAGCTATTATAAACACGGTCTGATGATTCTTTATTTCTCTCCCTTCTTATTCCTCCTCCACCATTCTTCATATGTTGGGTGTTTTGTCCTGTGCTCTTTTTAGGAGTGCTCCCATCTAGAGCAGTCCCTGTAAGATGCCCTGTAGAGGTGGTTTGTGGGAGGCAAATTCCCTCAACTTTTGCTTGTCTGGGAATTGTTTAATCCCTCCTTCATATTTAAATGATATTCGTGCTGGATACAGTATTCTTGGTTCGAGGCCCTTCTGTTTCATTGCATTAAGTATATCATGCCATTCTCTTCTGGCCTGTAGGGTTTCTGTTGAGAAGTCTGATGATAGCCTGATGGGTTTTCCTTTGTAGGTGACCTTTTTTTCTCTCTGGCTGCCTTTAATACTTTGTCCTTGTCTTTGATCTTTGCCATTTTAATTATTATGTGTCTTGGTGTTGCCCTCCTTGGATCCCTTGTCATGGTAGTTCTGTGTACCTCTGTGGTCTGAGAGGCCATTTCCTCCCCTAGTTTGAGGAAGTTTTCAGCAATTATTTCTTCAAAGACAGTTTCTATCCCTTTTTGTCTCTCTTCTTCTTCTGGTACCCCTATAATGCAGATATTGTTCCATTTAGATTGGTCACTAAGCTCTCGTAAAATTTTTTCATTCCTGGAGATCCTTTTATCTCTCTCTGCTTCAGCTTCTCTGCGTTCCTATTCTCTGTTTTGTAGTCCATTAATGGTCTCTTGCATCTCGTCCATTCTGTTTTGAAGTCCTTCCAGAGCTTGTTTTATTTCTGTATTCTCCTTCCTTAGTTCTTGCATATTTCTCTGCAAGTCCATCAGCATGGTTATGACTTTTGTTTTGGATTCTTTTTCAGGAAGATTGGTTAAATCTATCTCCCCAGGTTCCTTCTCAGAGGAAGATATAGCAGATGCCGAAGCTGTCTGGGTTATTCTTGTCTGGATCATATTTTTTTGCCTTTTCATGTTGACAGGTGCTATTGTCTGTCAGCTGGGAGGGCCAAACTTTCCACTTGCTACTGGCCTCTCCTTACTGGGACAACTGTGACCCCTAGTGGCTTGTGTTGCATACTTGCATGTAGATTGGGTCTTTGTGTCTTGCCTGACCAGTATATAGGAATCTCCCTTGCTGAGGGCGTGGCCAGCCTTAGGCTGCTTCTCTGCTATCACTGCACCTGGAGGGGTAATGGACGGGGCGCTGTTTGGCTGTTTACCTGCGTGAGGTATCTCAGAGCTGATTCCCAGGGGGTTAGTGTGCCCGGTTTTCCCTGGGATTTCCAGCTGCTGACTGTTACCTGTGTTGTTTCCGTCCAGCTGTTGCATCCCTGTTCCTTTAAGACTTTCAAAAAGCACTCGCTTTTCTTTGTCACAGGGGCATCATCTTCAGAACCTGCTCAGAGGTCTTGCTGCCCTGTTTCCCTAGTTTCCAGCCCTCCACACATGCACTGTGTCTGCGCTCTGGTTCGGGTAGCTGGGGCTGGGTGTTTAGCAATCCTGGGCTCCGTCTCCCTCCCGCCAGGAGCTGGGGTGAGGGGTCTCGGTTCCCGCCTGGCCGGAGCTTGTATCTTACCCCTTTCACCAGGCACTGGGCTCTCGTATGTGTGGATGTAGTCTGGCTTTTGTCCTGTGTCTTCTGGTCTCTATTTTAGGATTAGTTGTATTTGTTGTATTTTCAAAAATATATATTTTTTGGGGAGGAGATTCCCACTGTCCTACTCACGCCGCCATGTTGGCTCCGCCCCTTATATATGTCTTTATTTTAACTAATTTAAAGATAACTCTGTAAAGCAATATATATTTAATTATATTTTGAGCCTATAACATATAGAACTGTAGTATATTTGCCAACAATATCACAAAGGAGGTGGATAGGAGGAAAATTCTGCTGGGATAAGAGAAAGACAACAGATGATAACTCAAACCTATAGGAACAAATAGAAAGACCAGAAATAGTAAATAGGAAGTCTACTAGTCAAATCTATAAATATATACATTCTCTCCTTTCATTTCGTAACTTCTTTGCAAAATGTAAAATTATATCAGTCAATAGTCACAACAATGAATGTTGGATTTGTAGCATATAGAAATGTAATGTGTATAATAATAATAGCACATACAAAAAGGAGAAAGGGAGCAGAGCTACACAGGAGTAACATTTATATATCTTACTAGAATTGTTATACATCTGTAATAGGTTCTGATAGTGTAAGATGTATATAGTAAGCCCTAGAGCAACAAGTAAGGAAAAATTCAGAAAAATATAGAGAAAGTATCATTAAATTAAAGTGTTATATTAGAAAATACTCTGTTAATTCAAAAGAATATAGTAAAAGAGGAATAGAGGTTTAGAAAAAGATATAAGGTAAATAGGAAAAAAGTAAAATGACAGATGTATATCTAACAATAATAATAACATTAACAATTAATGGATGAAACAGTCCAATCAAAATGCAGATTATCAGAGTGGATAATTAATAAAGGACCATCTACATGATGTCATCCAAAGTATGTTCTCAGACAAGAATGGAATTAAATAAGAAATAAGTAACAGAAAAATCTGGGAAACTCAAAAGTATGTGGATATTAAATAACATAGTCCAGTAATAGCCAATTAATCAAGGAAGAAATAACACAGAAATTGGGAAATATTTTAAATAGAAATAAAATGAAGACACAATTTAACATTCCTTCTGGGATGTAGCAAAAACAGTAATTAGAGGGAAATTGATCATGGTAAATGCCTATATGAAAATAGAATTAAAAAGTAGAAATGTCTCAAAGAAATAACATAACCTGCCACGTAAAGATACTGAAAAATGAAGATTCAATTAGAACAAAGCAAGCATAAGGAAGGAAATAATAAAGATTAGAACAGAAATCAATTAAATACAAAATGGGAAAACAGTTGAGAAACAACAGAAGTGAAAGTTGGCTCATTGAGTAGATCCATAATAGTGATGAAGTTTTAGCTACATTGACCAAGAAAAAAGGAGAAGTATGTAAATCACTTACCATAAATGAAAAGACACTGCTTACTTCTTTATAGAAATAAATTAAGGAATTTACAGAAATAAAAGAAATTACAAAGAGATATATAAACAACTGTATACTAATGAATTAGATAGACAAATTCCTAGAAATATTCAAACTACCAAAAATGAATAAAGAATAAAAATCAATAAAGCAATATTAAACTAGTAATCAAAAATTACCCTCCCCCCCAAAATACCATCCCAGAATACCTCATTGTTGAATTATTTCAAACATTTAAAGAATAATTAATACAATCCTTCAAAAACTCTTCCAAAAAGAAAAGAAAAAGGGGAGAGTACACTTTCCAGTACATTCTGTGAGGTCACTATTACCAAAACCAGGCCCAATCACCTCAAGAAAACTATAGACCAGTATCTCTTGTAAAGATAGACTGAAAAGAATCCTCAAGAAGATATTAAGAAACAGAATTCAGTAATGTATAAAACATATATATTTTTATATGTGACACCAGAAAACCCCCTCTAAGGCAATTCCCAGTGGATCCATGGGAGTTCAAGACCAGTAGAGCCACTGGAGCATGATTCCATCCCAGGAAAGCTGAGGGTATGTGACTCCAACCTGTGAGAGCTTTAGAGATGGAGTGCGTCCCCAGTGGGGCTGAGGGTAGAGCATTGAGTCACTGAAGATTGCTCTCAAGACATAAGGTTTCATATTATTTACCCCATAGGTTTTGGACTTACCTGTGACCTCTCCTATCTTCACTCCTATTTCACCATTTGGGAGTAGGAATGTCTATTGTACACCCATCTCACCATTGTATTGGAAGCACAGGTGTTTTGTTTCAGAGGTTCACAGTTGGAGAAAAATTTTGCCTCAGAATGAATCATACATTGAAATGAATATATTCTGCATGTGAGAAAGACATTCTTATTGTCTGAATGTTTATATTCCTGCACACCCTGAAATTCATATGTTGAAATCGTAACCCCAAAGGTGATGGTATTTGTAGGCAGGGACTTTTGGGAGGTGATTAGATCCTGAGAGTGGAGCCTTCATGAATGGGATTAGAGTAAAGAGATCTCACTAGCCTGCCTAGCCCTTTTTACCATGTTAACATAAAGTGATAATCTATGACCCAGAAAGGGCCATCACCCAACCATGCTGATACACTGGTCTTAGATTTCTAGCCTCCAGAACTGTGAGAAATAAGTTTCTGTTGTTTATAAGCTACCCAGTCTGTGGAACTTTGTTATAGTAGCCACACTAGACTAACAGACATGAATTTTGAGGGTCTGAGATAGAATGGTATAGACTAAATGTTTATGTTCCCCCAAAATTCATGTTTAATCCTGATGTCTAAAGTGATGGTATTTGGAGATGGGGACTTTGAGAGATGTTTAGGTCATGAGGGATGAGTCTGCACACATGGGACTAGTTCCTTTATAAAAGAGACTATGAAGAGAACCCTTGCGGCTTCTGCCATGTGAGGACTCAGTGTAAAGATAACCATCTATGAACCAGGAAACAGGACCTCATTAGACACTGAATATGCTTGATGACTTGATCTTGGACATCTCAGCCTCCAGAACTATAAGCGATAAATGTGTATTGTTTATAAGTTACCCAATTTATGGAATTTTCATTAGGGCTGCCTTAACAAACTAAGACACCCTAAGATCAGGAACAAGACAAGTACATTTACTCTTGCCACTCCTATTAAAATTTTCTAGAAGTTCTAGCTGAGACAATTAGGCAAGAAAATTAAATAAAATATATCCAAATTGTAAGGGAGGAAACAAATATGTCTATTTACAGATGACATAATTTCATACATAGGTAATCCTAAGAAGTTTACTAAAAAACTATTATTAAAACTTAAAAATTAGTTGGAGGTCATGAGATACAAGATCAATACATAAAAATCAATTGTATTTCGATATACTTTCAATGAACAACGTGAAAATGAAATTAAAGAAACAATTTCATGTATAACATCTAAAAGATTAAAATGCTTATTAAATTTAGCAAAATGAGTGCAAAACTTATACTCTGAAAACTGAAAATATTATTAAGGAAAATATAAATAAGCAGAAAGGCATACCATAATCATGGGTTAAATGTTTAATGTGATTATTGTGGCACTACTCCCCAAGTGACCTACTCAATCCTTATCAGAATCCCAGAAGAATATTTTTGTAGAAATTGACAAACTGATTCTAAAATTCATATGGAAACTAAAGGGAGCCAACCTAAAAAATAATATTGTAAGGAATAATGAATTTGGAGGACTAACACTCCCAATTTCAAAACTTGCTACAAAGGAACAGTAATCAAGACAGTCTTGCACTGGCATAAGGATGGACATATAAACCAATGAATATAATTAAAAGACAAGAAATATATCTATATATCTAAGGTTAGTTGATTTTTGACACCACCTGTCAATGGGGAAGGAATAGTATTTTCAACAGATGGTTAGGGGACAATAGCTACCACATGTAAAAGAGTGAAGTTGGACTCCTACTTAACACCATATACAAAAATAACCAAAATGGATCATCAATTCAGTTGAAAACATACATAAACATTTTTATGAATCTGGATTTGCCAAGTTCAAATTAAAAAAGCCCTATGGGGACACTCATCCAGGATCCAGCTCGTAGCCACAGTAAAACTGCCCTCCCTCTGCACTCTCAACCCATTTTCAGAGTTGCTTGGGAGTTTCTGCCACTCCCCATAAATGCTCATCATACGAGTAATAAATCTGTTCCTACTCTGTATAAGTATGATTATCAGTCTTGACATCCAAATCAAATATGGGGATCAGTGAGAAAAGGCAGGCAGATGATTTCTAAATCAAAATGAGGAAGAGAAAAAATAATAATCTTGAGTGTTGAGATGTAATTGAACACAAGTTGCTCCACAAAGTGACCACTAAAAAGTGAGTAAAAAAGTATCTGCTGAAATCTTGGAATGGGTATTTGACCTCCCAAACAATGTGCAACTACTAGAGGTATACCAGGTGGAGCAATATCAATTGACAATGGCCTTGTCTCAGGTGATGTTGTATGGTAATTCATAAACCTAGAAGATATGTGTATGTATGTATTTTTGGTCCTGAATATGAATATTGTGACCTGATTGTGAATACCTTTGTTTCATGATGTAGCACTTAAAGCCATTTTTTTTATTTAGTCAATACAAGATTGACATAGGATACCTCAAATTAAAAAATCTTTCCCCTTAACTCGATTTAAATATGAATAAAGCATTAAAAATAATAACCAAGTATTTCAAACCCCCTTTAGATATTTTCAAGACACTCTAAAACATTCAGGTTATGTTTCAAATTAACATAACGCTTAATCTCATTAACTGAAAGTAAGGCAGAACCGTAAGTTAGTTAATAAAGAAAGAAATGAAAAAGAATAAGAGTAGGATAAAAGCCTGGATGGAGGAAGGAAAAAATTGATAGAGGACAGGAAGGAGGGAGAAAAGAGTAGAACAAAATCATGAAATAAATTAATTGAACTAAAGTGGAAATACATCTGCTCTTTCTTTCACAGAGCAAACCCTTTAAAATGACTAATTAGCATGGAGTGCTACAGGCTACTGCATAACTATTGATTTAATGAATGCAGTTAATTGTATTTTTTCAAAATTAAAATTGCTAGGATTGTAGGAAGTTTAAGAAGAATAGAGTTCATTTTCTTGTCCTTGGGCAGAAATATTTCAGTCACTCAAACTGGAGAATTTATCTCATTTTTTTAAATGTCCTGAGAAGAAAATCATGCAACTCCCTCCAAAAACATATCTTAGGCTCACAATGAACAGTTTTTCAGAAGCACTACTTCTAGTAATTCACACAAATAGCTCATTTAGGTGGTATCGAAAAGATGAAGATACTCTGGTTTTAAGGTATCTATATGCTTACAGTGGACCTGTAAAGGAAGACGTGAAGAGGAGGTGGCTTAGTAGTGATAAAGACTCTTCTTTAAAGTGCAAATTTTTAAGAAAAACTATAATTGATAAGTAATACTACAGAAAATTACCCCCTTTATAAAAATAAATATGAATTTCAAAGGGAATAAATATAATATTTATTCCCTTTATTAAGACCAAGCAAAACAGTCATGGCTTAGTGGACAATGAAATGTATACCTGTGCATTCAGAAAAAATAAAATAAAAACACATTTTGCAAATTCTTTTAATTCTTACCTACAATATAAAACCTAAGTTCTGAGATCACTGGATGATTTACATAAACAAATGCACACATATAAAGTTTTAGAATGACAAACAGCTGCTTTAATTATTTAGTTATAATTTATATAGCTAGTATATTAAACCTAAATCTACTTTTCTGTATCCAAGTGGCCGTTATCATCTCCCAGTTCAAAAAAAAGGAAAGAAAGTAATCTGGGATCAGTATAAGCACAGGGAAATAACAACAATACTTTCTCTTATATAGCAAGTTTGAAATGCTAATTTCATTGAGAGAAGACTTTATTTATCCCAACTCATGACAAATTGGAACTATGTTGCACCATTAAAAATGGACCTTTATTTAACGACCTGGAACAAATAGTTCAAAAATTCATATGGAAACACCAAAGACCCCGTATAGCCAAAGCAATCCTGAGAAGGAAGAACAAAGTGGGGTGGATCTCACTCCCCAACCTCAAGTTCTACTACAAAGCCACAGTAATCACGATAATTTGGTATTGGCACAAGAACAGAGTCAAAGACCAGTGGAAGAGAAAAGAGACTCCAAACATTAACCCAAACATATATGGTCAATTAATGTACGATAAAGGAGCAATGGACATACAATGGGGAAATGACAGTCTCTTCAACAGATGGTGCTGGCAAAACTGGAGAGCTACATGTAAGAGAATGAAACTGGATCACTGTCTAACCCCATACACAAAAGTAAATTTGAAACAGATCAAAGACCTGAATGTAAGTCATGAAACCATAAAATTCCTAGAAAAAAATCATAGGCAAAAATCTCATGGACATAAACATGAGTGACTTCTCCATGAACATATCTCCCTGGGCAAGGGGAAAAAAAGCAAAAATGAACAAGTGGGACTATATCAAGCTGAAAAGCTTCTGTACCATCAATAGAACAAAAAATATATACTAGCTATTTAAATTATAACTAAATAAATGGGAGAATATATTCATAAGTGACAGATCCGATAAAGGGTTGACATCCAAAATGTATAAAGAGCTCACACACCTCAACAAACAAAAAACAAATAATCCAATTAAAAAAATGGGCAGAAGAGCTGAACAGACAGTTCTCTAAAGAAGAAATTCAGATGGCCAACAGACACATGAAAAGATGCTCCACATCGCTAGTCATCAGATAAATGAAAATTAAAACCACAATGAGATATCACCTCACACCAGTAAGGATCGCCACCAACCAAAAGACAAACAACAACACATGTCGGTGAGGTTGTGGAGAAAGGGGAACCCTCATACACTGCTGGTGGGAATGTAAATTAGTTCAACTATTGTGGAAAGCAGTATGGAGGTTCCTCAAAAATCTCAAAATAGACATACCATTTGACCCAGGAATTCCACTTCTAGGAATTTACCCTAAAAATGCAGCAGCCCAGTTTGAAAAAGACAGATGCACCCCTATGTTTATTGCAGCACTATTTACAATAGCCAAGATATGGAAGCAACCTAAATGTCCATCAGTAGATGAATGGATAAAGAAGATGTGGTACATATACACAATGGAATATTATTCAGCCATAAGAAGAAAACAAATCCTACTACTTGAAGCAACATGGATGGAGCTAGAGGGTATTATGCTCAGTGAAATAAGCCAGGCAGAGAAAGACAAGTATCAAATGATTTCATTCATATGTGGGGTCTAAGAATAAAGAAAAACTGAAGGAACAAAACAGCAGCAGAATCACAGAACCTACGAATGGACTAACAGTTACCAAAGGGAAAAGGACTTGGGAGGATGGGTGGGAAGGGAGAGATAAGGGTGGGGAAAAAGAAAGGGGGTATTATGATTAGCATGTATAATTAGCATGTAGGGGGGGCATGGGGAGGGCTGTGCAACACAGTGAAGACAAGTAGTGATTCTGTAGCATCTTACAACACTGATGGACAGTGACTGTAATGGGTTGTGTGTGGGGGACTTGGTGAAGGGGGTAACCTAGTAAACATAATATTCTTCATGTAATTGTAGATTAATGACAACAAAATTTTAAAAAGTGGACCTTTAAAATATGCTTTTGCTTTACTTTTCAGGCTGTCAACCTTACTATTTCTATGAGTAAAAATCTTGATTAAATGACAACCTGAGTCTTGGCCTCTTTCACATAACATTTAAATAAATTAGTATTACAGTACATTTTTTATGCAACAAGTGCTTTAATTGCTTCAAGTAAGATAGTTGTTTTGTCCATTCCATTAAAACTTTTAGTTCAAGCTAAAGCTTTGAAATTCAGTAGAGATGCTCTTATGTGCATATTTATTGATTAAATAATATAGTTGTTCCTTACAAAGATTTCCTCTTTTGGCTAAATAATTTGAGAAGTGGTTATCTCTGGACTAAGTAGAACTGAATGAGAACTGCTATTTAAAGAGGTAGGATAATAGAAACATAGCTAAATGACAAACTCTTGCATATGAATATGTTCACAATTGGCTTCAAAGTGTTTTTATAATCAGATGAATTCTTATTCATATTTATCATCATCTGGCATACAACTCTATTTTTTAAACTTTAGTAGATTTTGTATGGGGAGTATATATTTACTTGATTGAAAACAATTCCAGAGTTTCTTAAGACAGTCATACTTTTCTAAAAGCATTATAATGTAAAAAACTTGCTTTTTCTTCAATTTTATGAATCAAATCTAATCCTTTGCATTCTTCGGAAATAGTCAATAGTATACTTTCTATGTTTACTGAAACATCTGTCTACTTTATACAGGCCTTTAATTAAGACTGTAGGGAACTGAAGACTTTCCTGTGATTCTACTCTTGTCCAATTTATGGTTGCTTTTGTAGTATTTTAAATAATGGATGATCCCTGTGGCCAATTCTATATATCTATCTGTTTTGTCCCAAGAATAATATTAAAGTTTCAAAGAAAATGGATAATTTTGTCAAATCATCCATCTTACCCGAGACATGATCTATTCTAAGGCAGTAAAGCCCTCACTCCTTTCACCGCATATATTTCAAAACCTCCACAGACTGATCCCTAATCCCAATCGAATGCATTTATTCATCATTAAAATGTAGTATCATAATGTAGTATGAGATGGAAAAGAAAATATATAAAGACAGCTTATTTGCAGAAAATGTGATTATACAAATATAAATATAAAAATCAATAGCCAAATTATTATAATTTTTAAAATATTCAGAAAATCAAGGTACCTAGCTATTATATTAATAAACTCAAGTACTTATAATAAAGCAAAATTCATGTTAGAAATAGACTGGTTTATTCTTGAAATCTGTGTTACTATTAGACTAGATTTTGTTTTCTCATATTTTGTCATATACAAAAAGGAAAAAGTGCTTTACATAATTTTTAACTTAACTTTAAGACAACATTGTAATAAAAATGATAAATTACAGCTTACCCTCTGCTGCTCTCATTATCTGAGAACACAGGGATCCATGAGGACTGTGGTTAATGGCAAAGCACATTGACCTTCTAAAAAAGTAGGGACACTCCTCTTTAAGCAATTGTAAAGAAGAATGATGGTTTAGCAATGCTGAATATTCAGAATTCTTTAACAGAAGATACCCCTTAGAATGTTTTATGAAATAAATCCAAATGTTTAAGAAGTGATACTTATTTCAGAAATGAACAAATACATAAATAAAGCAGTTAAGAAAGAGAAAAAAAATTGTGTATAGTGTTTGAGTTATACATGATACATTTGGGATACCTACATATTCAAAATCAAAGCCTACTTGGGATTGTGTCTGAATCACCAGACTCATTCCTTTTTTTGGGGGGGTTCTTTTCTTCTGTTTTATTTATTTTTAATTTTTTTATTTTGGTATCATTAATCTACAATTACATGAAGAACATTGTTTACTAGGCTACCCCCTTCACCAAGTCCCCCTGCCTTACCCCTTCAGAGTCACCGTCCATCAGCATAGAAAGATGTTGTAAAATCACTACTTGTCTGCTCTGTGTTGCACAGCCCTCCCCGTAGCACCCCCCAAACTATACATGCTAATCGTAAGGCCCCCTTTTTTTTTTCCCCACCCTTGTCCCTCTCTTCCCACCCATCCTCCCCAGTCCCTTTCCCTTTGGTAACTATTAGTCCATTAGTGGGTTCTGTGATTCTCCTGCGCTTTCGGTCCTTCAGTTTTCCTTTGTTCTTATACTCCACATATGAGTGAAATCATTTGGTACTTGTCTTTCTCTGCCTGGCTTATTTCACAGAGCATAATACCTTCTAGCTCCATCCATGTTGTTGCAAATGGTAGGATTTGTTTTTTTCTTATGGCTGAGTAATATTCCATTGTGTATATGTACCACATCTTCTTTATCCATTCATCTACTGATGGACACTTAGGTTGCTTCCAAATCTTGGCTATTGTAAATAGTGCTGCGATAAACATAGGGGTGCATCTTTCTTTTTCAAACTGGGCTGCTGCATTCTTAGGGTAAATTCCTAGAAGTGGAATTCCTGGGTCAAATGGTATGTCTATTTTGAGCTTTTTGAGGAACCTCCATACAGCTTTTCACAATGGTTGAGCTAATTTACATTCCCACCAGCAGTGTATGAGGGTTCCCCTTTCTCCACATCCTTGCCAACATTTGTTGTTCTTTGTCTTTTTGATGATGGCGATCCTTCCTGGTGTGAGGTGATATCTCATTGTGGTTTTCATTTGCATTTCTCTGATGATTAGCAATGTGGAGCATCTTTTCACGTGCCTGTTGGCCATCTGAATTTCTTTTTTAGAGAACTGTCTATTCAGGTCCTCTGCCCATTTTTTAATTAGATTATTTGCTTTTTGTTTGTTGAGGTGTGTGAGCTCTTTATAAATTTTGGATGTCAACCCTTTATCAGACCTGTCATTTATGAATATATTCTCCCATACTGTAGGATACCTTTTTGTTCTATTGATGGTGTCCTTTGATGTACAGAAGCTTTTTTGCTTGATATAGTCCCACTTGTTCATTTTTGCTTTTGTTTCCCTTGCCTGGGGAGATATGTTCAGGAGGAAGTTGCTCATGTTTCTGTCCATGAGAATTTTGCCTATGTTTTTTTCTGAGAGTTTTAAGGTTTCATGACTTACATTCATGTCTTTGATCTGTTTCGAATTTACTTTTGTGTATGGGGTTAGACAGTGATCCAGTTTCATTCTCTTACATGTAGCTCTCCAGTTTTGCCAGCACCATCTGTTGAAGAGACTGTCATTTCCTCATTGTATGTCCATGGCTCCTTTATCAAATATTAATTGACCATATATGTTTGGTTTAATGTCTGGAGTCTCTTTTCTGTTCCACTTGTCTGTGGCTCTGTTCTTGTGCCAGTACCAAATTATCTTGATTACTGTGCCTTTATAGTATAGCTTGAAGTTGGGGAGAGAGATCCCTCCAACTTTATTCTTCCTTCTCAGAATTGCTTTGGCTATTCGGGGTCTTTGGTGTTTCCATATGAATTTTTGAACTATTTGTTCCAGTTCATTGAAGAATGCTGTTGGTAATTTGATAGGGATTTTATCAAATCTGTATATTGCTTTGGGCAGGATGACCATTTTGACGATATTACTTCTTCCTAACCAAGAGCATGGGATGAGTTTTCATTTGTTAGTGTCCTCTTTAATTTCTCTTAAGAGTGTCTTGTAGTTTTCAGGGTATAGGTCTTTCACTTCCTTGGTTAGGTTTATTCCTAGGTATTTTATTCTTTTTGATGCAATTGTAAATGGAATTGTTTTCCTGATTTCTCTTTCTATTGGTTCATTTTTGGTGTATAGGAAAGCCACAGATCTCTGTGTGTTAATTTTGTATCCTGCAACTTTGCTGAATTTCAATATTTGTTCTAGTAGTTTTGCAGTGGAGTCTTTAGGGTTTTTTGTATACAATATCATGTCATCTGCAAATAGTGACAGTTTGACTTCTTATTTACCAATCTGGATTCCTTGTATTTCTTTGTTTTGTCTAATTCCCATGGCTAGGACCTTCAGTACTATGTTGAACAACAGTGAGGAGAGTGGGCATCCCTGTCTTGTTCCCGATCTTAGAGGAAAAGCTTTCAGCCTCTCGCTGTTCAGTATGATGTTAGCTGTGGGTTTATCATATTTGGCCTGTATTATGTTGAGGTACTTTCCCTCTATGCCCATTTTGTTGAGAATTTTTATCATGAATGGATGTTGAATTTTGTTGAATGCTTTTTCAGCATCTATGGAGATGATCATGTGGTTTTTGTCCTTCTTTTTGTTGATGTGGTGGATGATGCTGATGGATTTTCGAATGTTGTACCATCCTTGCATCCCTGGGATGAATCCCACTTGGTCATGGTGTATGATCCTTTTGATGTATTTTTGAATTCAGTTTGCTAATATTTTGTTGAGTATTTTTGCATCTATGTTCATCAGGGACATTGGTCTGTAGTTTTCTTTTTTGGTGGGGTCTTTGCCTGGTTTTGGTATTAGGGTGATGTTGGCTTCACAGAATGAGTTTGGGAGTATTCCCTCCTCTTCTATTTTTGGAAAACTTTAAGGAGAATGGGTGTTATGTCTTCCCTGTATGTCTGATAAAATTCCAAGGTAAATCCATCTGTTCCGAGAGTTTTGTTCTTGGGTAGTTTTTTGATTACCGCTTCAGTTTTGTTGCTGGTAATTGGTCTGTTTAGATTTTCTGTTTCTTTCTGGGTCAGTCTTTGAAGGTTGTATTTTTCTAATAAGTTGTCCATTTCTCCTAGGTTTTCCAGCTTGTTAGCATATAGGTTTTCATAGTATTCTCTAATAAGAGTTTGTATTTCTGTGAGGTCCGTCGTGATTTTTCCTTTCTCGTTTCTGATTCTGTTGATGTCTGTTGAGTCTCTTTCTCTCTTAATAAGTCTGGCTAGAGGCTTACTTTTTGTTTATTTTCTCGAAGAACCAGCTCTTGGTTTCATTGATTTTTTTCTATTGTTTTATTCTTCTCAATTTTATTTGTTTCTTCTTTGATCTTTGTTATGTCCCTCCCTCTGCTGACCTTAGGCCTCATTTGTTCTTCTTTTTCCAATTTCGATAATTGTGACATTAGTCTGTTCAGTTGAGTTGTTCTTCCTTCTTTAAATATGCCTGGATTGGTATATACTTTCCTTTTAAGACTGCTTTTTCTGCGTCCCACAGAAGTTGGGATTTTGTGTTGTTGTTGTCATTTGCTTCCATATATTGCTGGATCTCCATTTTAATTTGGTCGTTGATCCATTGATTATTTAGGAACATGTTGTTAGGCCTCCATGTGTTTGTGAGCCTTTTTGCTTTCTTTGTACAATTTATTTCTAGTTTTATACCTTTGTGATCTGAAAAGTTGTTTGGTAGGATTTCAATCTTTTGGTATTTACTGAGGCTCTTTTTGTGGCCTAGTATGTGTTCTATTCTTGAGAATGTTCCATGTGCACTTGAGAAGAATGTGTATCCTGTTTCTTTTGGATGTAGAGTTCTATAGATGTTTATTAGGTCCATCTGTTCTAGTGTGTGGTTCAGTGCCTCTGTGTCCTTATTTATTTTCTGTCTGGTGGGTCTGTCCTTTGGAGTGAGCGGTGTGTTAAAGTCTCCCAAAATGAATGCATTGCATTCTATTTCCTCCTTTAATTCTGTTAGTATTTGTTTCACATAAATTGGTGCTCCTGTATTGTGTCCATATATGTTTATAATGGTTATATCCTCTTGTTGGACTGAGCCCTTTATGATTATGTAGTGTCCTTCTTTGTCTCTTGTTACTTTCTTTGTTTTGAAGTCTATTTTTTCTGATACCAGAATTGCAACACCTGCTTTTTTCTCTCTGTTGTTTGCATGAAATATCTTTTTCCATCTCTTGACTTTTAATCTGTGCATGTCTTTGGGTTTGAAGTGAGTCTCTTGTATGCATCATATAGATGGGTCTTGCTTTTTTATCCATTCTATTACTCTGTGTCTTTTGATTGGTGCATTCAGTCCATTTACATTTAGGGTGATTATTGAAAGATATGTACTTATTGCCATTGCAGGCTTTAGATTTGTGGTTATCAAAGGTTCAAGTTTAGCTTCTTTACTACCGTTCTGTCTAACTTAACTCACTTATTGAGGTATTATAAACACGGTCTGATGATTCTTTATTTCTCTCCCTTCTTATTCCTCCTACTCCATTCTTCATATGTTATGTGTTTTGTTCTGTGCTCTTTTTAGGAATGTTCCCATCTAAAGCAGTCCCCCTAAAATCCCCTGTAGAGGTGGTTTGTGGGATGCAAATTCCCTCAACTTTTGCTTGTCTGGGAATTGTTTAATCCCTCCTTCATATTTAAATGGTACTCTCTTTTAGGAATAGTTGTATTTATTGTATTTTCCAAAAATATATGTGGTTTTGGGAAGAGATTTCTGCTGCTCTACTCACGCTGACATCTTGGCTCCCTCTCTCCTTTTTGTTCTCATGTCCTTAGGTATGAAAAACAGGTCAAGAGTTCCAGAGCTGACACAAACTACTGACTAACATGCATTACATATTGAATGGGGATTGAAAGTCATCTTTGTTTGTTCTTAATGAGTTGATAGCTTAAAAATTAGTGTAAATTAATTTTAAAAATTCTATTTGTTCACTTTCATAAAACTATGAAGAAGTTGCTACTTATTTAAGGCACTTTTCTTTGCATGTATGTCCTTTCTTTGTTGGTGGAACCTTGAAATTTAGGCTCATGGGAAGCCTATTAGAGAGGGATGATAAAAATTCTACAATTAGAAAAATTTTTTTAATGCATATGTTGTCTTTGATATCTACAGAGCTTTTCTGAGATCCACAGATATTTGACTGTGAAGTTGCAGAAAGAAGAATGAAGATATCTAACAAGAAGGTGCAGTAACAACATCAAATGATTTTTTAATTGAGAGAATTTTGTCTATTTACTTTAAGCAGTTAATATGTTTAATTTTATGTCTCCTATACTACTATTTGTATTCTTTTCTTTTACATTCATTTTTTTCTTTTCTTTCCTGGCCTCTTTTGGATTAGCCAAGTATGTTTACTATCCTATCCTCACTTGTATTATTTATTATGAGTTACTGTACTACTCATTTAATCATTATTATAGATATTATCACATACTCCCTTGCAAAATTGAAATATAAAATTATTCCTTTTACCACTCTTCTTATAATTCTAAAATAACAGAACATTTAAATTCCACTTACCCCCTTTCTCCTTTTATTTTTTATTTCTAGCATTTTTTCTACAAATTTAAGTGTATCTGACATGATTGTTCAGTTGAAAAACATTTCATACTAGCTTATTTTGAATACTTATACCATATTTTCAATGAGTACTTTAAATGTCATTTTCATCTAAAAACACTGAAAGTAATATCATTCCACTTTCAGTAAAAAAATCACTAATTCTTTCAGTACAGCAGTTCCTAAATAAAGAATATTATACTGAAAAAATATTGGAAATATACTCCATGTTTGCATAAGCCAAAATTGAGATTAATAAGTTATTATCTTTCTCTGACTATTCAGTCTATCGTAATCATGAGATTTTTTCATGTTTCAATACACTCATATTGATAATACTTATTTTACTCTATAGGCACTTTTTTCTATGCTGTACATACACATTTAAATGCAATTTTAAGGCAGGATATCATGAACTGCCAATATGACAAAGGAACACACAAAGAGTGAAATGAATAATTGAGAATTTAAAGCAAATCACATGTGGTTTGGCTGATTGGGGAATGAAACAATAATGTAAAATATGATAATAATGGTCAAGCATCATCTCCTTATTCTGAAAGCAAAGAAAATTAATCATCATGTACTTCTGATTCTAATTTTGAATACTTGATTGAATGCTGGTCCTCAGACTCTCCACCACCTTCAAAAGAATGACTCATTCCCTGACAATGTATTAGGGTCAGTGTTATCCAGAGAAATAGAACTAATAGGATATATAATTAGAAATTGGCTCATGCTACTATGGATGCTGGCAAGCCCAAAATCTTTAGAGTTAATGTCCCAGATGCTGTCCAAAGGCTATCAGACAGCTGTAGAACCATGAAGAGCTAATGATCAAGTATGAAGAATGTCAGAGAATAGAATTCTCCTTCCTTGGACAAGGGTTGACCTTTTGTTATATTTTGGCATTAAAATGATTGGATGAGACCCACCCATATTATGGAGGCTAATCTGCTTATTCCATCTACCAATTTTAATGTTATTCATCCAGACACACCTTCACAGTAACACTCACATGTTTATATTCATATTTTTCATTAAATTTGGGAAAATTCCAGGCAATATTTTTTCAACAATTCTGCTCCGCTATCTCTCTTCTACTTCTGGCACTTTTACACTATGTGTGCTCATCCTCTTTTGGGTGCCCAACAAGTTCCTTAGGCTCTGTTCATATTTCTTTAGTCTTTTTTCTTTTTTCTCCTTAGACTTGGTGATTTCCATTGTTCTACCTTTCAGTTCACAAATTCTTTCTTCTGTCTGATCAAATCTGCCTTTGAATACCTATAGTGAATTTTTCATTTCCTTTATTGTTCTTTTCAGCTCCAGAATTACTTTTGGTTTATTTTTAACATTTTAATATTTTTATTGATATTTATATTTTATTAATGCATTGCTTTCTAGACTTTCTTCCACATAAAGGAAGCTATGAGCATCTTCAAGATAGTTGTTTTAAAGTCTTTGTCTAGTAGATCCTCCATCAGGTCTTTTTTAGGGATAGTTTCTGTTGATTGATTGATTTGTATTCCTTTTAATGGGCCATGCTTTTTTGTTCCCTTATATATGCTTCTGTTGAAAACAACATTTCAATCAAATAATGTGGCAACTCTGGAAATCAGTCTCTCCCTCTTTCCGAATTTCCTATTTTTTCTTGTATTCACTTTTTTGATTTTTTGTAAACTGTCCCTGTACTGAGGATCAGTCTAAAGCATAATCTGAATGTCTTCTCAGGCCTTTTTGTACCTGCATCTTCATCTGAGAATACATGATTTGTATCTAATTTCCCTCTGTATGTAGTTGCTTTTGAATGTCAAAACCTTCAATATCTGGCACCTAAATGGGAAAAATAAAGTGGTGTGTGTGTAACAAAAGATACCTGCTATTTAAATCCCCTGAAAGCCATGGCAGACAGAGAATGAGGGGCTTTAAACACAAGTAGAGATGTGACAACAAAGGCTGATCAATTCTATGTGTGCACCTCTGTGATCAGAAGTAGCAGCCAGTGTTGAAAACAGTCAAATCCTCAATATTTGGAGGGGAGGGTTCTTTATGCCCATCCTGGCTTCTTCAAGTTGTGTGAAAACATTTTTCACAGGTGTGGGCTGCTCTGGGCTGGGCATGCGGGATGGATAATATGGATAGTTGTAAGTCTGCAATTGACACCAGAGTTCCAAAATATTTATATCAGACAGATTGTACCGGTGCAATTATTGTCTAGGTGAGAAGACAGATTTCTGGTGTTTCCTATTCTGCCACTTCCCCAGAATTTTCTCACCAAAAGAATTATATTTTTACCACACTATTTGCTTTGTTCAGTAAACGTATATTTTATTCACTGACAGTTACATGTATATCATTCTTCATTCCTTTATGACAATGAATTTTCTCATTTTATATGCAAATTTAGTTACTGTGTCATTATTCTTGAGGGTATGTTTCTTGGGAATGTAATTATAGTTTAATAATTATTTTCTTTCAGCATTTGGGGTATATCATTCCATTGTCTAGGTCTTCCACTATTTCTACTGAGAAGTCAAATTATAGTATTGCTTCTCTTATTGTTTTTCCTTCCTTCCTCCTTTTCTTCTTCCACCCATTCTCCTTCCTCCTCCACCTCCTCCTTCTCTTCTCAATTGCAATTTCTCTTCTCAGTTGCAATTTATAGATCATCCTGAATCTGTGAGTTGCTGTATTTAGACAGTTTTTGAAAATTCTTCAGGAAAATGTATCTTCAGATAACATTTGGTCTCAAATACTCTCTCCTTTCCATCTGAGACTACAGTTACATGTTTAAAGTTCTCCTTTTGTCTCCCAAATGTCAAATACACTTTTGGGTGTTTTTCTTTCACCCCTCTGTCCTTCAGTTTCTATAACTGATATTGATATATCTTCTCACTAATTGTGACTTTGGTGGTATCCAATTTGCTATGGAACATATCCTTAGATTGTTCATTTATGAGTATTTGATTTTTCATTTCCAGTATGTCTGTTTAACTCTTTGCTATACACTCCAATTTCCTAGAAAAATTATCATTTGCAACTGTTTCCTCCATCTTTTTTGTTGATTTACTTGAATATTTAAGTCATAAAACTTTTAAAGACTTTGCCACCAATTTCTAATCTCTGGATAATATTTGGAAATATTTTTCTTTAGGGCCTGATTTTGTTATGGTTTTTGGTCATGTGGCATGTCTAATAGATTTTTTTAATTGAATGTAGTATTTTATATAAAAAATATGAATGATCCAAATGAAAATTTAATTAAAAAAGAAATATTCTCTATTTCATTTTGGAGTGAATGAGAAAAAATTCAATCATATTGAAATATGGAAAATTTACACAAAGTATGAGGTACAAATTAAAAACAGCATTTAGAAAAATAGATATACTCTTTTGGAATGGGTTTGTTTTAAATTTTTTTACTTCTAATCTTTTGCATGAACTTACATTTTAAAATTTAGCAAATATAATTAGCCCTTTGTAGAAATCATCCATTATTTGAAAAAAATATTTTAGAAGACACTTATATTAATTCCTAAGATTGCCATTTTAAGCAAGATTAGCATATATTTTAACTACCTTCTGCTGTGTGAAACTGGTGATGATATTAGATTTACTGTGAAAATGTTCTATTTAAAAACCTCCAAACTTTTCACACATTCCATTTATTAAAGCATTTTTGTTAGAGAAAAAATAAATTTATATTTCCACTTGTTCAAAAGAATCCACACCGTGATAAGGCAAATTGGATTTTGTCATATTGTAATGCTTTTAACTAGAAAGCATTATTCATTTATGTATCTTTATGTAATCCCAGGCAGTTGTATTTAGCTACCTTTTAAATACTATGCAAGCTTAAATAAAGATTATTGAGAATTAGTTTCAATTCATGCTTTCCCAAAATTAGAAAACATCCATATATTACTTTTTATCCCAATATATGTTAGTCACATTTTAAAGAATTTAGCTCATTCCCCTGTTATGTAAAGGAAAACAAAATCTAATTTAATTTGTGATATTAAAGATGCTATATACTTGAGATCATAAAACATGCTTTATTGATGGAATTATAGGTATAAATAATGCCTGTTAAGTGTCTGTGAATGTCAGGCACTATTCAAATCTCATTTTGCATACTGAGGAACTAATAGACATTACATAAGTGAGCTGAACAAATTCGCAGGTCTGGTCAGTGGTGGAACTAGGATTTGAACCTGGCCATCTGAGTTTAGTAGCCATATTTCTAGACACCATTATAGGACTTGATTTACAACACATCTTCCAAAATGCAGGTTTGAGTAAGACTCAGAAGATATGCAGGTAAAGATCAAATTACTGTGTCAAGCTCATTACTGAAAGAATGGTTGTAGACCATTATTTAGGTATTAGGCAAACATGGGCACCTTAATACTAAGCCACAGAAGTAGAGACAGATTGTTATTCGTTTCCAGGCAGAGCTGGTCGAATGCCAAGTTTCCTCTGCAGTGGAGAAGTACGGAATTCTTTCTGGAGATCTTCAGATGACAATTCACTCTTTCATCCCAGAGTTGGAATGAGTGAGGGGGTAAAGAAAGACAAAGAGTGTTGACACACTATAATATTTATTTCCCTGAACATGAGCTAAAATGATGTTTACACTCCCTAAAATCCACTGTGATGTGTCTCACACACACACACACACACTCTCATATTTTCTTCTTTAATTTTGGATGCAACACAGCAATATTTTGGGAAATAAAGTTTGTTTTCTGGAATTCTCCATCAGATTTTGTAATTTTTCCATAAACTTACTATCTTTTGAATTAAAGCATAATGTGCTATTGCTCCAGTAACTTCCCTACTTCCTTAAAAAAAATATATTCAAGCATTTTTTAGATGCTCATTCAAAATTTGTTTTTCATAATTTATTTTTCAATATTATTATTTATTTTTTTCTAACAACTCTGGCAGCTGCTTTCCTCTTTTTCTCAGTTGGTAAAATCAGTGTCTAGGTCCAGATTCCAGCGTGACATCTATCAAAATTGTATGATGCATTTCCTAAAGTGATAGTGAATTCATTTTATATTTGTTGTTAACACCAAAAGATGTATTTTTCATTTGTTAAGTGTCCCAGTTTTCCAACCCCGTAATCACGCTATTATCATGAAAACACCATTAAATGTAGGTTTGTGCTCCCAGCGCAGATCTCCCGAGCTAGGTATTCAGCAGTCCCAAGCCTTCCACTCCCTCCCTGCTCCGTTTCTCTTCCTCCCGACGGTGAGCTGGGGTGGGGGAGGGGCTCGGGTCCTGCCGGGCCACAGCTCTGGTACGTTACCCCGTTCGGTGAGGTCTGCTCTTTTCTCCAGGTGTGTGCAGTCTGACGCTGTACTCTTTCCTGTTGCTCTCTCAGGATTAGTTGCACCAACTATATTTTCGAATTATATCCAGTTTTAGGAGGAAGCCTCTGTCTCACCTCTCACGCCGCCACCTTTTATCTCCCATCTTCCCTATCATTCTTAAACACAATTTCTGATCTATCAGTAATATTTGTTGAATATGTCTCCAGATTTAACCTTAAATCTCCATCTTCACAGTTTCCATCTACAGTCTTTATTCCAAGCCACATGATTTTTCTCATGTGGACTATGGCACTAGCCTTCTAGGTGATCCTCTCACTATCTCCAACTCACCTCTGTTTTCCCTACCTTAGAAATTGCACAAGGACATGATCTTTGAAATTTTGATACACTTTGCTTGTCCACGAGGGCTGTTGCGGGTTGGATTCATTGGAAAGCAGACTTTGAGACTCAGATAACATGTAGAAAAATTACTGGGAAGTGACCGCAGGAGTAATATATTCGGGAAAGGAAAGACCAATCCTGTTTTTGGTCAGATGGAGAATTTGGGTTGCAATGCTCTTAGAAAAAGACCTCAGTTCTGAAGCTGAGATGGCACTTCAGAGCTATACATGGTTGAGGCACAGGAGCCGGCCCTTTATAACTGGCAACAAATAGTCATGGGATGCAGGCTTTTCTCTGGAAAGAGGCATGACTTTGAGACGTGTGACCCTTTACAGCGCACAGCAATCTCTGTCCTTGGGGCTGCAACTGATAAGCAGTTTTTCCTTCTACTACTACCCAGTCTAGCTCCCCCTTGCATCTCAGCTCTTCTGCTTATCTGGATGGCATAGCTGGTGTCATGACCAGGAATCTCATCTCCGAGGTGTCTGTTCTCCTGGTAACTGTCTCATTCTCTGGCTGTGACAACCAGACTTAGGGAATTATATGAAACTTGGGCAATGAAGTTTCAAGATACACTAAGTGGATCACCTGGTTGTGAAATATTTTTCTCCCTATTCACATCGATTTACA
Organism: Manis pentadactyla; assembly: GCF_030020395.1. Taxonomy (NCBI): domain Eukaryota; kingdom Metazoa; phylum Chordata; class Mammalia; order Pholidota; family Manidae; genus Manis; species Manis pentadactyla. Next base: position 28,084,056 of record NC_080023.1, read on the forward strand.
GGAGCCTGCTTCCCCTTGCTAATCAGAGTTAATTATCCTTGCCAGGATGAAGACTTTTTCTTGCCTGCCAGGCTCTTGATGTGAGGAATCCACACTGCCCAGATGGCTGCTGTAGCTCAAAGTTCAACATGACTCTTGCTGTGTCCCATGATGCCAAATTTTCCCCTTTGAGAACCAGATACCACAACGACCTTGCCTCTCATTATGATGATTGTGTTCGCCTGGCTTCTGACTGTTAAAAATACCATCTTTAAGGCTGTTATTTTTTGGCAATACTCTCATATATACTGCATACATACAAACAAATAGCATTTCTTACCTTCAGACTCTTATCTTCAGAAAAGAACCACAAATGAGATTCTCAGTGGTGCTTATGTCCCCTCTCAACAGTTAATTTTTTACTGCTCTAGTAAAAGGACTGTCTTCCAATTCCTCCAGTGAAAATATTTTTTTCTAGCAAACTGTCCAATGTTACTTAATCCAGGCAATCCGCATGCTCTCTTCTCTGAGCATGAGTCTTTGGTTCCTTTCTGCCACACAGTTCTGGAATCTCTATTCCACTTAGTTTAGCCCATAGAAATATCCAATCTCCTAAGAGATACCTGAGTACCATGTCTGACCTGTTTTCCAGGGTTCTTACCAGAGTGATAAATCGTGAATTCCAGGAAAGTGCTCTCATAGCAATAAACTCTCCCTTACTGAACCTAATCTTTTGACCCCCAGCCACTGCCCTGTTGACTCAGTGTTCTCAGAATATAGTCCCATAGCTGTGTTCTCTGGGCTTCTGCTAGTACACATAGGCCACCCGTTTCATTTTTTCTGGGTACAATACCTTTCCTTTTGTTCTTCCCTTAACAATCTCTGCACTTCCCTTTATGACTTAAATTTCGCTATGTGCTTATGTGCCACAAAGGGAGGTAGGGACAGTAGTGGGAGTAGGGGCATCATCTTCAAGTAAGGAGTACCAGATCTTACTAGATATGGCTGGGCTACTTTAGCAGGCTTAGGAAAATTTGGAGCTTCAAGATTTTCAAGTGTGTCAACTCAAATGTCCCAGTGACATGTGGCAATGTCTCCTTTATTAATTAAGACCCTGAACTTGGCATAGCAGATCTGCATAGGAGCTACATCACTTTGATGATAAAATACCAGGGCTCATTTTTCTTTGCCTGCTGACTGCAGGAGATGAGTCTCCTTAGATGCTGCTAAGTAGGCCCTCTAATATCCCCAGTTAATTTCTTGAAAGCATTTTTAGAGCAGTTTTGGTTTCACAACAATATTGAAAGGAAAGTAGAGAGATTTCCCATATATCCTCTGCCCTTTCACATGCAGAGACTCCCCCAATATCAACATCCCTCACCAAAATGGTACATTTTTTACTAAGGGTAAACCAACATTGATACATTATCATCACCCTAAATCCATAGTTTACCTCAGGGTTCCCTCTTGGTGTTGTAGATTATATGGACTTGGACAAATATATAGTGACATATATATCCATCATAATAATATTATACAGAGTATTTTCACTACCCTAAAAATCTTCTGTGCTCTGGCTGTTCATCCCTCTTTTCTCTGACCCTTGACAACAGCTGATCTTTTTATTGTTTCCATAGTTTTACATGTCATATAGTTGGAATCATATATAGCCTTTTCAGACACTTCTCTCACTTAGTACCATGCATTTAAGATTTATTTATGTCTTTTCATTTATTGACAGTGCATTCCTTTTTTAGCACTGAAAAATATTCCATTGTCTGGATGTCACAGTTTATCTATTCTTTTACTGAATAACATCTTTGTTGCTTCCACGTTTTGACAATTATGAATAAAGGTGGGGTAAACAGCCATGTGCATGGTTTTATGTAGATGTAAGTTTTCAACACCTCTGGGTAAATACTAAGAAGCAAGGTTGCTGGATCATATGATAAGAATATATTTAGTCTTGTAAGAAACCACCCAACAGTCTTCCAAAGTATGTGCAGCATTTTGCATTCCTTCTGGCAATGTATGAGATTTCCTATTGCTCTACATCCCTGCCAGCATTTTGGTGTTGTCAGTGTTCCAGATTTTGGCCATTTGAATAGATGTGTAGTGGTATCTTATTGTTGTTTTAATTTTCATTTCCCTAATCACATTTAATGTGGAACATATTTTCAAATGTTTGCCATTTGCATATCTTCTTTGCTGAGGTGTCTGTTAAAGTCTTTGGTCCAGTTTTTAATCAAATTACTTTTTTTCTTACTGAGTTCTACAAAACTTACTTTTTAATTGATGGTTTAGCACTGTCAGGCTTCCATTATATTTATACAGAACATCAAGTGCTCTGAGGAAAAAAATATCCAATTCCATTGTCCTTACTATTAGAATTCCACCCACTTTCTTCTAACATCCAATATACTGTACTTGCTAATACAATTCCTTTCACCAGTATTACATCTCAGTTCGTGGCTGATGAATATTTTAACAACTGAATTGTTAAATTATGTCCAGTGTTGTGACCATCATTGCTGGCCAACTGGAGGAATATCTACTTCTGAAAATCCATTTTTATCATCTTTTGGGGACTCCTCCTGGTTATGCAGATACAATTCTCCAATGACTATCTTTGTTTCAGACCATTTTTTCTAGAATGCTTATATAGAAAAATAGCCTTTGAGTATAGAGATAGTGTCTCTGGAGCAAAGGGAAGGTTCACTTACTGTCAAGTATATTAAAGAAAATGTCTTACTCTGACTGAGCTTAGGCACTCCGTTATAAGTTTTAGGTACGCTGAGTTTGGGATTCCTTTCCTGAACCACAGGTACAACATACAATCTGGCATTCAGTGTATTGCCTTGTGAGAACTGAGCTTGGGGAATGAGCACAAATGTCAGTCTGGCTACTACTATTTCTCTAAATAATAAACTGCCCTTTGTGTCTGTCCTAGTAGTCTTGCGTCTTCTGCCCTCTTCATGAAACACTGGCAACTAAATTGTTGGTTTGAAGGTGGGGTAAAAATTGCAGAACCTTCACAGTTCTTAAACCTGGAAACTACTGTTATTCAGGTTCCAAGGACAACAGACTCTGAGTTAGAGAGATGCATGTGGGGATTTTACAGGGAGATAAAATTTGGAATCCTCTCAAGATCAGCATTTGAGGCAGAAGGGGAGGAAGTAGCATTGGTCGTAGAAGCTGAATGTAGAGCAGTCACAAGGTCTTAGCCAGCCCCTGTGATCTGTGCAGCTAGAATTCTTCTCCCAGTTGGAGAAAAGGGTCCAGGCCTTCACACTCATGTACTGACTTCTCTTTGGGTACAGGTGGCTCCAGGAGGGTGTTACAACCTTAGGTAACATGGTTCTCTTCAGCTCATAGCAATATGCTTTCCAGAGAAAGCGGACAGCTGACCTGGTAGAGGAATGCCTTTCCACAGGACACGCTGGATGGTACAGTGTAGCCCCTAACATAAGGGGAAAGCCAGGAAAAAAATGTAAATTGCTCCATGTAATGAACCTTGACATTAGGCTTCTTAATTCTTCAACCCATAAATCTTTCTATGCTAAATTTTCTGACGTTTTGTTATCTACAATCCGTACACCTAATACAGCTGCTTAAAATTCTCCCATGTCATCTTACTTTAAATCTTAACTACTTTTAATTTTATTTTAAATCTCAACTCTTTACCATTGTATTTAACATCTTATATGGATTACTACCTAGGACACATGTATCCTATCTCTAACATATTCAATACACTCTTGCTACTCCTACATATGCTTTAGATTTAAGATTAATGCCATTTTCTTAGAGATAGTAACTAAGGTGGCCCTTCCTGATTTTTTCAAACAATAAAAACTCTCCTTTAGCATTATAACAATTTATAATTTTAGACCTATTTGATTTCCTATTTATTTTTTGAATTTCCTGGTAGACTTTGAATTTCAAGATGACAAACCAAACCGATTTCATATATTCCTGTTGTGATAATTATGAGTGCTGTTACCCAAATATCCTAGGTCTCTGCCTTCCAGGCCCATAGTAATATTGCATTTCATAGTCTCTTTGGGTCGTTGTGACCCTGTGATTAACTGCAATCAATGCTCTGTGAGCAAAGTTATGTCGCTTCTGTGACCAGACACATAATTGCCAGAGTGGGACTCGACGGAGCACTTTCCCTCTGGCACCGCACTGGGCACTGTTTGAGATGCAGGCAGCTCTGTCACCCTGATTTCCTGTCATACTATGTTGAGTTGGCCCCTTCTGGCTATTTTTGATGGACATGCAGTTGGAATAAGCAATAAACTAATGTTGTTTTAAACTATTGAGATTGGTTGTTTGATAATAGAGCATAACTGAGACTATTCTGGATGATGTACTGCCTGATACCACACTAAGCCCAGAGCTTCACATATAGTATAAACTTCTTTTTTAAGGAAAGAAAGAATAATGCTGTTTCTTTAGCAGTTCGTGTTTTCCTTGATCTGCAGCTCATTTGTTAAATAAGAAATTTCTCACTATTTGTCTAAACATGCTTACCGCAAAGCCAAAGAACACCCAAAAAATGTAATAAAAACAGTGTTAATCAAAGAGCTCATCTTTTGTGACAAAGGAAGAACATGGTTAGAATCCAGAGCTTCTTCATTGGTTAAGACATTGGTGGATTAGAAAAGAACAAAAGGTTTCAAGCATTTCAGAGGGTGTTATATGTAATAAAACCTGTATGTTTTTCTGCAGGCAGAGATAATCTATTTGGTTCAGGCTTCTAATGATAAAAATTCACTGAAGAAATATGAGTTGGTTAGAGAAGAGATCATACTAACACTGTACCAAGAACTAAGATTCAGTTGCTTTATTGTAATTCAGATGTCCAGATTATTTCAAGAAAACTGTATTCATCTTGAGCCAATTGTGCTTCTTATTCCTACCACCTGGCAGGTTTGTAAGGTTCACGTACCGCTGTGCCTCAGCTTCAGAAATCCTGGCAGTGCTGTAATTCTGCAATTGTGCTGGAGGCTTGCCTCCGTCTCGGCTAAAGGTTCTTTGTTACCCTGCTTACCTGTCTCCGCTCCTTTTCTCCTCAGGGTCAAATTGGCTTCCAGCATTTGTGAACTTCCCTTCTGGTAAGTCAGAGCAATTTTTTTTTCCATCAATGACATTTTCAAATAGCTATCACATCTGATTTCTTTGGAAAGATCTATATGGGTTTCAAATTGTTTACTTTTTTCAGTTGAATTACACAGTGTTCATACTATTTAAATATTATTACTGAGTACGTATTGTTTCAGTCAGTTGCTTTTGGCATCTTTTAAATATCATGGAAATAGACATTCTAAGACCACTCAAAATTATGAGTCTTTTTTCATGTTTCTACACTATTTCTCCTTAATTCACTCTTTCTTTCTTTATTTTTCTTTCTTTCTTGCTTGTTTGCTTTCTTGCTTTTTTCTTTTCTTTTTTCTTTCTTTCTTTCCTCCTTTCTTTTTCTTTCTCTCTCTCTTTCCTTCTCTCTCATGATCTTTTTCACTTTTCTTTCCCTTCTTCCTTTCTTTTTGTCTGCCATTCTGCCTTTCTTTCTCCCTCCCACTCCCTCTTCCTTTCTCTCCTCCTTCCCCCCTCCCTCCACCTCTTCCTCTGCCTCCCTTTCTCTCTCTCTCTCTCTTTTGTTTTTCATCATACATCTAAGCCCAAATCCATCTTCCTGTGATGTTGGTGCAGGACTGACTGTGATGATGACAGCCGGGTTCTTGTTCGTGGAATCAAAGACTGAACTTTGCAAATGCTCAAGGTGGGCAAGCAGGAGACAAGGGTTTTATTCACAGAAAGTAAAGTGATGGTGGGGTTCTTATTTGCGGAGTCGAAGAATGAACTTAGAAAAACAACCAAGGTAGGAGAGGCTCTCAGGAGAGGCTTTTATTTAGAAATAAAGTGAGAGAGGAAAGAGCCAGGAGGGGACAAGAGAGCCTGGGGTACTGCATTGTCTAGGGGATTTATAGGCAGTTGAGGATTTTTGAGAATTGAGGGCCTAGGGTGTGGACTGTACCACCTGCCCTGCCCTCAAGGTGGGCTGGGCTGTTGTCTGTTTGCTAGGGCTGTGTACAGTGAAGTCACTGGTTATGCTGAGATACCCTTGCAGAACACTCAAACATTCCAGGCCTAGTTGCTCCTGGTCTTTCGACCATTAACTGATCTCACTGAAGATGTCTATATTCCTAGTCTAGTATCTTTACCCTAGAGAATTAGTGTGACCTTGACTTTGCATAATGCTGAACACAGAGTTTCGATAGGGACTTTACATTGTTATATTGCTTTGACTGTAAATATCTTGCCTTGTTTTTCTGGAGTTTCTCACCTTACTCTGTCTAAGCCCATGGTCCCTGTCTCAAAAGTACAGAACTCCCACTGTAGGCAGGAAGGGGCAAGGCTGTCATTTATGGGCTCAGGTCTAGGGGTTTTATACCTGTTGCATCTGCACGGGAGAGAAGCCATCTGTTGTCTATAGGTTCACTCCATAATGCTAGTTTTGTTTTCACTAATTACATTAAAGATCCCTTTTATTTTAAACTAGTATGTCTCTGTGACTGTGGTCAGCAAACTGTTCCATATCACTGGGTTTTGGGTGGACTTTCCCTGTACATTGTTTCAACCATAAGCATCCTATTTTCTTTCACATTCCTGAAGCCTCAGCAAGGTTTTGTCCTTCTCCATGGGCCTGTATCCTACTCTAACTGGGCAGGGGCTGCCCCCTGTCACTTCCTTGTCTCAGTGACAGGATTAGATAAAAGAGCTTGGCTTCAGTTGCTTTTTACTACTTTTTCTTTCTAAATAAATCTAAAGCATTCAGATTTACCCCTTTTTGAAATGATACAAATTTCTTCATAATGCTTACTTTTTTCAAACATTGAATCTGAATTGTGACGAAGGTGGTTTGTTGAGTCAGCACAATCAGACTCAACTATGGTAATGTCCTTGGATGTGCGGATCAAATTCTGTATGACACCCTGTTGTCAGTATTATAGAATCTGCTTGGTGATTTAATAGTATCACTTAATATCTACAACCTCTTACATTAAAGTATATTTAAACTACATTATGCTGAAATCCACTAACATATTGGAAAAGGTTTTATCATGAGGATCTTAAAGAACTAGGGAAAAGTTATGATTAAGGGGTGATATGTAAAATTAGCTGTACATTCTTATTTGCAGAAAGAGATTTGCTAGGATATAAATACTTTTAATACTTCCATTGAATTTATCATGCTTTAATGAAAATCAATTAATTTTGTGATATCAATGTCACATTTCTAATCTCTCCCTTAATACTCAATTTTAATGTTCATAATGAATACATTGGTTCAAGACTGAAAAATTATGGGTTAGAGAGAGGTGGTTGAATATAATGGGAAAGATCCGTTGTGCAATTATGATGGAAGACAAGGGTGTCAAAGTTTAAGTAAGACATCTTTGGGGAAAAAAAGTCACTCTGCTTAATTTGACTTACATTATTAATAAATAATAAGCCATATCATTATTTTATTCTCTGTATTGTGACTGTAGGTCAAAGAAGCAAAGTGTTCAGTCACAAAGATAAAATATTTGAATTCTCAAAGATTATCAGTGTACTTTCAACAAAAATAAAACACAATTTATTATCTCATATTCCAAGAAGCATTGTGACAAAAACTGTCAGGAACATCAAATATCCAGGAGATTGGTTATTAAAACTGGCATCTATATAAACTATGATTTTTTTTCTTACCATGAGTTAAATGTATGTCTCTGAAGGGTTTTAGTATTTGTCAGATAGTATCACAAATTTCACAATAGTTAGTAAACATTTTTCTAATTAATTACAGATTTATATTGTAATAATATTAGCATATTAGTTTTAAAACTTTTATTAGTCTTTAATTTAAAATGAGGCCAGCTTTTTTTGTTATAAATGCTAAGCCAGGTTTAATAAGTTCATTTGTCATTCAGTACTTTTTTTCCAACTAGCTAAGTACACTATAATTTTGTAGCCAAATTAGCTGAATACTGTCAGTGTTCATTTCCAGGTTATTGTTGGTGGAGCTTTCTTTTACAAGCTCAGTTGCAATATATAATTTTATTTTCCAGTAGGATTTGGTTATAATTTCTTATTTATCTGAAAATAATAAAGTTCAACTTTTGCATAGTGTTCTTAGCAATACCCATATATCTTTCCATAATTTTTATTCCTGAACAGCTATATTTTATCTCCTCTTTTCTGTAAGGTTACTACTAACTCTTACTAGAAAAGCAGAGTGTAACAACTGCCCAATTCATCTCCTTAGATGGATGAACAATACAAATTTTAAAAAAGCAACACAAACTAACAATATAATGTACCACAATTTGGTTGGGAATATCAGATCATGTCAAGAAAGCCAGGACTCTGAAAATAAACTCATTTTCTTTTCTCCTTTCTTCCTCTTACTAATTTCTTTTAAGATAATTTTGCTAATGGTTCTGCACCCTCCTTGGTGCTTATGCAAGGGAGATAAGAGGCAAATAAGGAGTGACTTTCAATACATCCCACCCCAGTAGAGGAAATGATAATTGTCAGCTGTGACAGAGGCAAGCAGCTGGTCCTCACCCTGAGGATATCACCCTCTTCGAAAAAAAAGCCTAAGGCAAAATTTGTTATTAGGAAATACAAACAAAAATAGAAACACCGGAAAACTCACTTTCTTTGCTGCTGTCTTGGGATCAGTCATTCTGAAGTTAATGGCATCTACAAAAATTTCCACCCCAGTAGGTGAACTTGGCCTTGATCTCACGGTTTCCAAGTATATGCAAATACATAGATCTTCAGAAATTTCTAGGAATGAGGGCTGCTTTGAATTTATTTTTTTAGTCTCTCTAATCCATATCCCATGGATATGAAATGAAGGTGAAAATTAAAGACTAGAAAGAAAAGACTATAACATGAGTTCTTTTGGTATTTCTTTCTCTCTCTTTTTTTTTTTCAACAGCTTTTGGTAAATTAAAGCTTCTTCAACTTCCTGTCTGCCAATCTCTGAAGTGGCAGAATGTGGATATACATTAGTTCTTTTAAGCATAAACACAGAGGTATACATTGGCCTAAAATAAAAACATCTTATTTACTTTAAAAAAAGTATCTAAATGTGAATAGGTTAGCACACATTTTCCATCTATTGGAATATTACACAGAAAAACCTGTAACTACATAAGGGATGTAGACAGGACATATTTTTACTCTTTTACCTCAGTTTCTTCTTTTTTTTAAATGGGAGACTTCAGTCAGATGATTCTCTCAAATATCTTCTTAATTTAAGATATGAAATCATTTGAGCAAATCTTCTAGTCTAAGAAGAACTGAAATAATAATCTCTCATACTTGAATTTATTGTCTTGTTTTATGCACGCATTGACTTATCTCTGATTCCACTTTACACATCTTATTACTTGTAATAGTATCCAAAATATATTAACTATTTACTGTGTTCCAATCATTTTTCTGAATACATTACCTGGTTTATTTTGTAACTGTTGCAACAGCTCTATGAGGCAGATGTTATTAAGGCCATTTTACAGATAAAGAGGGAGTTCAGTTGGCTCAAGGTCACACAGCTGGTAAATTGTAAAAGAGACAAGTAATAAGCTGACCATATAATACATGCCGTTAGCACTCATAGTTCTACCTCCTGTCGAGGCTGACTTAACCAGTGAAAGCACCAAGCTGTCCTTCATGCCCGATGCTGTCATGAAAATCCATTCCTTTAGAGATTCTGTCTCTAAAAGGTAAGGGTAAGCAACAAAGTAAAACGTGAGGATGGAAGAGTAAGAGGAAAATAGAAATATACAATTTTGTCACACTACATACAAAAAATGAAATTCTGAGAATAGAGTGTGAACAACAATGCCCAGTGATACAATGTTTAAATAGGACACAAGATTCCAAAGTTCTGCTAATTAGAATTCATCGTGGCTTTGGAGTAAGAGAGTTCACTAGTGTAACTGAGAAGGAAGGAGACACAGGTTAGTTGATTAGCAAATACAAGGAGGAAGAACAGAGGGAAAAATCCTATGTTTATTTGAGACATTCATACGGAGAAGGGAAGAAGTAACACAGTGCATCAGGGCTGACTGTCAAGAATTTGGTTTGGTTGTTCTTAAAATAGTGGTAATCTAAAAGAAAATAACCAACCTGAAAGAAAATTTTAAGACAGAGATCTTTGAAAAAGTATAAAGACAAGTTATTTGGAGGAAAAAAAAACAATAACAGTTCTCTCTTAGAGTCAGCATAAAGGGAGATGAAAAGAGTATGAGAGAGCATGAGGAGAGAAGGTCACACCCAGATGCTTCTGCTGGGGAAAGCAGACCGTCCGCTGCTGAAGAGGGGCCTCAGATGTGGTGGGGGAACAGGGTTAGTTTGCGCATCTCATTTTCTAGTTCAGGTACAGAAGAAATGTGTTCCTCGGGCCTTTTCCTTCAGATCTTATGTATTCAAATTTCCACCTTTGTTAGAACCGTTGTTAGGAAACAAAATACTTGAGGACAAATTTATAAGACAATATGTATTGGAATGTCATGTAACTACGAAAATCAGGGAGCAGAGCAGGTACAAACCTGGCAGCAGGGTATTGAAAAAGTGAGGGAAAAAAGATATATCCTCAAAATAACACTCAAGAACTTCAGAGAGGGATAGAATAGATTGAAGTAATCAATAATCACTTAACACCAACTGATATAGCAGTTCTAAAAAAATTCTGTGGGAAATAGTGATATAAAGAGAGAAAAGATTAACTTAACACCTGTTCATCAAAAAGCTACAATATAGAAGCTACTTTGACGGAATCTTGGAAGTTACAAAAGTGAATAAAACAATGCCAGAGTGCAATTTGTAACCCTTTATTCATTCATATTGTACACTGGAACAAATCAACACTATTGATAATACTGTTAAAATAAATATAGATTTTAATATTTAAGAGATTTCTTTTCAACTTAAGTAATAGAGAAAGAGGCTACTTAAACTTTGAAATAATTGAATATGTGTTATAGAGCATATGTCACTAAAATGAGCACAATATGAAGGCCCATGGGAGCACTCCTGTGTATAATTTGAAAGTTGCTTTTCAGTCCATTTCCTAGAAGATGTGAACTTGGACCTTGAAGAGGTAGAATGTGGATAGAGATGGAGTAGAATATTCTAATTGGAGGAAATGTCATAAAGAGATGCAGGAAATTATTAGACCCTTAGAATTGACTGTATAGAGTTTAATTATGCTGGAGGACCAGGGTGTGAGAAGGTAATTTGTTGCCACATTGTTAAGGAGTTCAGACATTTTTAGAGTATGAGTTTTAATGGATTTTTGAGCAAAGTGTGATGGCATGAGAAGTTTTCCAAGTGTTATCTGCTATTGAGTTATCTTCTCTGATCTACCCATCTCCCAAAGTAAAGCTAAGATAAATGATCACTTTAGCTGTATATGCTTTATAGCTATAACAATATTTATCCATGATAATATAATTAACTGTTTTCTTATGGAATTCTACCACTGAACTTTAAACTGCTCAAAGGTAAACACAAAATTTTACATATCTCTGATTTCCATGTACCCAGTGCAATGCTTAGAATATTTCAGAATTCAATGTGTTTTATAGATAAATATTGATTTATCTATATGTAGGATGGATATAACATCCAACAGAGTTGTGAAACAATGTGATGGGAAGAAAAATATTGTCTCTAGGATGGTTGCTTCTATGTCCACCCAGTTTAGATGAAGCCTCTAGGGGTCAAATTCAGGGTTTCTTTGTCCTCCTCCTCTAACCAGGCAAGAAAAAACTACATATGTTGTTCTAACTCTCTACAGTTTTACTTTGGAATTTGAAGCTAACATCATATTTCATTATCACTCTCTGGATGTTCATCCCACTTTTATATGGCTGCGATGACTGTGTCAGGGGTAGCCATTCCTTATGACCAATATGGCCTTTGTATTTCCCTCAATCTGATGAATTCTACACCATCTTCTTTGTGCCTCTAGGTACCTAGCCTCCCTCTCACTTCAGTCCTAAAAGTGTCCAGATGGCCTCACCACAGAAGTCCCATTCCTTCCTTTTCTTAGAGCATTTACGTTAGAAAACTTAGAGCATTTACTTAATCATAAATTATTTCTCTGCCCTTTTGAAATGTAAAAATTTTAAAAGGCATTTGCTAGTTTTACAGCCCAGAACTGTCGGTCTCTGGGAGCTGAGAAGCATCCTTTGAAATCCAATCGCCAGGGAAGATAGTGCCCTTACCTCCCAGTCTGTGAGGGGAGAGGAGCCTCACTTCAGTGCGGCTTTGTGCCCTGCAAAACTATTTCCTGTCACAAAGATGGGAGAGGGTTTACTTTCCCTTTGGGTGACATCATTTAGCAAACACAGATGGCCTGTGACTCCTGCAACCCCAGGTCTTAAAAGTTCTCCTAACTTTGTTTCAGTAGATCAGAGCTCACACAGTGCTCTGGGTGTCTCTTCCCTATTGCAATAGCTTTGCATAAAGTCTTCCTTTCCTGTTTAACCTGGTCTGCTGCAATTTTGTGTCACTACTCTCAAAACTACATGAGGTAGGTGGCCTAAACTAATTATATTGAAGCTTTAGGACCAATCCTTTCACATCTCCCTTGATTTCTCATTTTCACTGTCATCCTTTCACACCTCTCCTTATCTTGAATTAGTAAAATGCCATATTATCTCTGAGACTGGATTGGAAGTAGGAAAGTTAAACCCTTCTGCTGAAACTTTGCCTCTAGTCCATTTGAACATTACCCTTCAAGAAGAATGGGCTCCCTCATGTCCAACCACCATCACAAATCTCTACATTTGTTTTTATTCAAAGCCTTGAGAACAGTAAAATATTATCTTTCATTGCTTTGCCTTGTTACTCACTGGAATTTCTGCAAGTAGCTCAGGAAAAAAAGTCAGATATTAGAGGGCAGAGACTAGGTAATTTTAATCAATGGCCCATTACATGTCACTTAGCAACTACAATAAAATCTCAAATCCTTTATAATTCAATAATTAATTAGACATAGTCTGTTTTGGGATTATGGCAGTGGAATGAAAATTCAAAAGATTTTTTAGACAAAACTGAAGTGGATAAGAGGAATGATGAGCAAAACATTTTGGTTGGAGCAATTACTGTGGAAAGTAGCAGCCAAAGTGAAGCAGGAGAAAGCTCAGAAGGAAAAGATAAGAGCAGATTTAGAAGAGTTGAAAAGAGTGAAGGCAAAATTCCTCAGGTACCACCACAGGTAAGGATTTCCCAGACAGTTTTAGAGAGTGAATTTAGTGTACTTATTCTCCAATGTGTTTTACTTAGAGTCTATTACCAGTGAAATATAAAGGTATAAAAATGGTATCATACATTCTTAATGATGGTGTAATTCTACTCAACCTCCAAAAATCTCCTAATTTTTATAAATCTTATGAGTTAATGGTGTTTCTAATCTAAAAAAAAAAATGGGAATTTGTGCCAAAGTACGATTCTTATGAGGAATGGAGTAGCTTTCTGAAATGCAGTTTCTAGAACAGATGGGACACAACTGTCCCTTCCTCCTCCTGCCCCATTCTTAAGAAACTCAAGAGGCTTTCAGAACTTTCGCAGCAGATTTCTGAGAGCTGGCTAGGATTTTTGTACAGTTGGTAATGGAGGAGTCATAAAAATACTATTCAATGGATGTTGGTGTTATACTAGTCTTACTTTCAGACTTGGGTGGCCTTTTAAATAAAATACACTTGTTTTTTCTGTTTATTTTAATGAAAAGCATGCAAAACTTATTCTAACAGCTGCCTACTCAGTTTGACAATTATTGTTTTAATTATAGTTCTAAGAATCAAACCTCTAAATATACTATTAAAAATGAAAATTATCTCATGACTGTTCTCTGAAGCTTTTCTTCAGTGGTATAACAATGTCAGAAAATGCGTGAGGTCTGAGACTTGACTTTGGAAGAATCAGTGATTGTTGCTATCAAAATCAGGTTATGACCCAGGACAGCCACCACCAGAGAACCCTCACATAATAGCATCATAAGACTCCATGCCACAATGATCTGGGAAGGGCAACTAACCATAGGCACTGCTATTTGGTTCAGAGAAGCACCAATTAATTTGTCTGCTCTCTGATCCACTTGAAGAACTCAGCTGGAAACCAAACAAAGCCAGCTTTAAAAAAATCTAACAGTTGAGGTTTTATGTATTCTTTCAAGTAGACTGTATTTTAGACTCCAGAACTAAGGGTTATAACTCTTGTATCTCTCTCTCTTCATAGAATTAGAGTTTATCAAAAGTGTTAAAAATAAAATGATTGTGGAGGCTTTAAGAAGGTTATGAGAAAGGGTGAGAAAAAGTGAAGAAGTAAGACTTTTAGATAAGAGTAAAAGCAACAACAATATTAAAAATGAAAGCTTTCTTGTCTAACTTCTTTGCTTCCTACCTCTTAGGAATCCAATTTTTATAAATTTCAGTAAAAATGCTATAAAAATTAATATTTAGAGTTTGAGTAAAGAACTGATGGAAGTAAGAATTGACTTATGAATTGATTGTGAATAGCTACAAAAATCCCAGTTACCTCTCCGTTTTCTAAATCCCTATTGACTATAATACCATATTCATGACCTTTCCTCATGCTGTTAGAAACATGCATACACTTTATCACACATTGACAGTTACATCTAAGACTATTTCCCAGGAGTTAAATTACTTCCCTTATTTCAGATACAATTTTGTGTTTCTTCCAAAGCTCACATTATCATCTTTTTCAAGTCTGAGTGCCTCCAGAACTCTCCCTCAACAAGAATTTTCTAGCAATGCCAATATTCATATTTTTAACTTTCTTTATTCTTGTTTGAGTGCTGGAAAAAGAACGGCACTTGATGGAGGTTGGAAGTTTGCATGTAGAAATTTTATTTAGAAACACCTCTAGAGTCACTGTGTGGAGGGGAGCATAAGGACTTGCCCTGGGTAGAGAAAGATCATGTGAGGTACAAATGCAGCGATGCCTTAAGGAACAGCATGGGATCTGTGGAGTTAGAATGCCACTTTAGCATTGGGGACAATGTGGCTAAACTTGTATACTGATCCAGGAAGAGGTTTACCTTTGGGCAAACTGACTTCCTTTGGCTAAAACAATCTCTGAAGGAGGAGCCGGTTGCAGGCTGACTACCAAGAATAATCCTGGCATCTACATAGGAGTGTTTCACTGAAGCATGATACGACAGCAATAGGCAGTATCCACACAAACTATATGTATAGAGCATCCAAAAGAATCATTTAAAACATTACTAGAAGAAACATGAATTTAATTGAGTCAAGGGATACAAGATCTATGCACAATAATCAAATATGTTACTATATACTAGTAATGGACAATTAGAAACTAAGATTTAAAATATAATTTACAGTACCATCGAAATTAGAAAATGCTAGGGTATTAGTATAGCAAAGTATGGCTAAGATGTCTGCATGGAAACTATGCACATTTTGGGGAGGAATTAAATAACTACTAATAAACGGAGACATATATTATGTTCATAGATTGAAAGACTCAATATTAAGTTGTCAATCCTCCCTAAATGATTTCTGAATTTAGTGCAATACCAATCAAAATCCCAGAAGACTTTATTTGGTAGAATTTGACAAATGATTCAGAAATTTATATAGCAATGGAAACAATATAGAATAGTTAAAACAATTCCTAAAAATAAAACATTTAAAAGACTTACTTTGCCTGATTTAAAGACTTAGCTTAAAGCTACAGGAATCAAGAGAACCTAGTGTTGGCATAAGAAGAGACATATAGATAATTGGAATAAAATACGCAGACCCATATGTATATATGGTAGTTGAGTTCTGACAGAACTGTCAATATACTAAAATGGGGAAATGGTAGTTGCTTCTATAAATGGTGCTGAAATGATTAGTTATATGTATAGAGAAAACTGAACCTCAACCTTGATTTCACAAAATTGAAACTGAAATGAATTTGAGTCCAAAACACAAGCCCTAGAACTACAAAATTTCTAGATGAACATGTGAAAGGAAATCTTTTTAGCCTTGACTTTGGCAAATATTTCTTAGGACACACAAAACAAAAGCCTAAATTAAAACCTTGATAAATTGGACTTCAACACAATTATAAACTACTGAGCAGTGGAAGACACCATTAAAAAAGTAAATAGAGAAGCTACACACAGGGAAAATTATTTATAGCAAAAGTATCTGAAATGGTACTTGCATCCAGAATATGTGATTAACTCTAAACAGTTCAATATATGACACAATTTTTTTAAATATGAAAAAAATTGAATAAATATTTCATAATAGGAGACTTACAGATGTCCAATAAACATATAGAAAAGATGCTTAACAATATGTCACGAGGAAAATACAAATTACAACCACAGTGAGGTACCAGTACACAGCAAACAGTGAAGTAAATACCCAAACTGAGAGTAAGCATTTAGAAATATTTAGAGCACTTTGAAAAAGTAATTTCATGTTTGTCTGTTGAATCTAACACTAACAAAGTAGAGCTTGTATTCTGTATGGCTTTGCAGGGTTTTTCCACTTAGACATGGTAATTTATTTTTATTGTATTCATAAATGTACCAGTTTCTGAAAGAGTAAAAAAAAGTGCTAATCATCCTTATTATAGATATTTTGAGAAGGATTGCTTTCTAAGATAGTGAAAATCAAAATGGCCTATAGCAGTATAACAGCAAAACAACCTCCCAGAGATAACCAGGAAGCCAAAGAAATGGAAACTGTGGATATGGCTTCATCTTTAATGCCCCTCATCCCTCCTTGGATTACCTATGAAGGCACAAACCACAAGCAGTTGCTTTGTCTATCATGCTTTCCCCCCATATGTTTTTATACTGTATGCATACCATGAGAGGTGAAAACAATACAGATAATGTGTATGTCTAATTCCCTGTGAGAGAAAGCTTAGAAACAGAAAATATGATTAACCTTTGCACTGATGTAAATATAGAGACCAAATTTCATGCTGATACTCCAGATGGCCACAACTTTCCAAAGCCTAATATACAGTGTTTTTCCTCATAAACTGCTAAATTAGTGCATCAGCTGCTTAGCTTTAAATTAACATAGACTCTTTTTTATGTGCTGTGGTGATCAGACCTTTAATAACTAAAGAAAGAGCAATGTGAAACAAAATGATTTGTTGATTGTGAAGTCAACTTTTTAGTCAGATAGCTGTGAATTGAGAATCTACAGGCTTTTCTCCAATGTAAAGCTAAAGCAAGTCCATTTTTTGGACTGTAATTTGACTTACTAGATAATTTTTAGTGAAGGGAGAAGCATCAAGTTTAAATACACACACATAGAGACACATATTGCAGTATGTGATCAATGTTACTTATATATAATTTTTTCCTATTGCATGTAGACTAAAATGGCACAAAATACCAAAGAGATAGAGAATTATTGTATACACAAATATTTTTATTAAACGGTTAATAACCAGTAGAATAAATTCCAAAAGATTATTCGAAATAAATAACTTCATAAGGATGTAGCCTTTAAATGGTCCCTGCAACTTACATTTGTAGTACAGAAGGGTGTAAAAGGTGCTATATTGTTTCTATGTCTAGTAAATATCCCATCAGACTTAGAAGATGTGTCTATTAAGCTGTGTTTAAAACTTTACAACTATCATTTAAATTTAAAATTTAAATCTCAAAGAAACTTTCTCAAACCTTGCCTTACTATTAGAATCCATGGGAATTCAGAAAGGAAATCAGTATATAACAGTTTTCTTTGGAAAACCTTTATGATTCTCCCCATAATCCTTCTCTTCCACCAAAATATGACTCAATGTAGTGGTAAAAATTTTCTGAAGACACAGACAGAGTGGTTAGCTTTAAAACAGAGTTTTGGTTCTTTTTCTAGGCCAGTCTAATTTCCCTATAAAGCAGCAAATGCGGAATCCAGTATTTCTCTCAAGTATTTGATTAACGATATATACTCATAAAGTGGTATAATACTTATATGAAGTTAAAAGTATCAGGAATGAAGTAAACCAGTGTAATCTACATGTATTGGTTCTTGCTGTTTTGCAATGGGAGTTGTGTTTGGTTTTCATAGTGTACAAGTTTTTGAGTAAAATGTCTAGTTTCAAAGCATGACAGTTGATCTTATTTAATTGTTGAATTACTTGTTTCCTTCATAAAGACTCTGCATAACAGGGAAGTTACTGAATTATATCAGTAACTTAAATACCTTTGTTTATAGATAACATTTCACTCTGTGGGAGATGCTAGTGTAATTATTAATCATCAGTCATCCATGCTTCCTCTGTGCTTGTTGTCCTATTCTCTTCTATGGAGATAATCATAGTACTTGCTACACAAACATTGAGACGTAAATGAGCTTAAGAAAAACGTCTGAAACATAAGAAGTGCTACCTAAGTGTTTGCTGGTATTTTTACTATTATCACGCAAGCCATGAGGAGTATGCCTTTGAGTATCTTCCTGTGTACTCTTCATCATATTGTTTTGTTATTCTTTTATTTCAATGAATCTTAATTCCATGTCATAGTTTTCTGAGCCAGTGGCTTATCTTTTTGTCTGTTTGACAGTTTAAAGTAATTATTGGTTCTTTGAAAAATGACAATCGTGAACTGATTATGTGTTAACATAAGTAACATTATTTTTTGGAAAAGTAATTATATTTTCTAAAACCAGAAATTTTTTTCCAGATTTATTGAGGAATAATTGATAAGCACAAATGTATATATTTAATGTGTACAGCTGATTATATATACATATATATATATATACATGTACACACACACACACACACACACACACTCACACACATAACCTATATTGTGGCTTCTTTGAATCTGGTTTCTTGGCTTAGTCTCAATTTTGATTGACCTTCCATTTTATACTATCCCAAGAACTCTCGATTAAGAAACTCCTCATCTGAGTAGATAAGAGCTCACTTTCTAGAAAAATTATATACAGAATACAAGCATTGTGAGCCTGGATGAAAATTGTAATTATCCACCCATTTTCTATACAAAACACGGAAATCAGAGATATAGAAAGAAACACAAACACACACATGATCATATTTCTGATTCATCTGAATGTATAATTATTGAGTAGGTGCCAGAAACATATGTTGGTAAAAATAGCTCCTATCTCATGAAATGTCTGTAAAAATTAAATGAGGAAGTGGGTGTGATGAACATACATGCACAGCCTTCCTCATTACTGACTCCCCCTCCTGAGTTGTGCACATTACAATCGATGAGCCATCACTGGTACATAGTCATCCCCTCAATCAATGACTACACGAATGGTTATTCTTGGTGTTTTATATTCTGTGAGTTTGGACAAATTTATAAAGACATGTAGCCATCATTATAATATCATACAGAATAGTTTCACTGCTTTAAAATTTGTCTTGGCTTCACCTATTCATCCTTTCCTTCTATTTAACCACTAATTATATTACAGTCTTCATAGTTTTTGTCTTTCCAAAATACCATGTGGTTGGAATCATATAGCCTTTTCAGACTGACTTCTTTCACTTAGTAATGTGCATTTAAGTTTTATCCCTGGCTTTTCATGGCTTGAAATTTGGTCTTTTTTTTTAGCATTGAACCATATTGTAAAAATTGGCAAAGTAATTCTAAAATTAAATGAATAGGAAAATAAAATAAAAAAGTCAAAACAAATTTAAGACAATTTGAAGTTTTTACCTGACCTGAATTTAAGAATTAGTCAATCTTCAGTGAGTAATACAGTATGGCACTGGTGTATTGGTAAGCAAATACATTAATGGAGCAGAATGTAGTTCAGAAATTGGTGCATATATGTACAGACAACTGATTTTCAAGAGAGGTGCAAAAGCAAATTGTTGAAAAATGGAGAGTCTTTTAAACAAATGGTACAAGAGCTTTTGGAAATCCACATGCACAATCAAAACAGAACAAAAATAACAAACTTTGATTCATTCCTTGAACTATATTCAACATTAACACCCAATGGATCACAAATATAAATTATGAAACTTTAAACAGCTATAGGAAAACATAGTAGCAAATAATTTGTGACATAGGTTTAAGCAAAGAATTATTTGATAAAACACCAAAAAGCACAGTCACTAAAGGGACAAATTGATAAAATGGGCTTTATAAAAATGAAAAAATGAATTATCCCACAATACAATGTTAAGAGAATGAAAAGACCAGCCACCAACTGGGAAAAATATTTGCTAACCTTATTATTTGGGAAACAATATTTGCTAACCATATTATTTCACAAAGGACTGAATCTAGAATATATGAAGAGCTCTCAAAACTTAATCATGAAGAAAAAACAGAAAATGGACAAAGGATTTG
Organism: Manis pentadactyla; assembly: GCF_030020395.1. NCBI lineage: Eukaryota > Metazoa > Chordata > Mammalia > Pholidota > Manidae > Manis > Manis pentadactyla. The sequence continues at coordinate 28,104,451 of NC_080023.1, forward strand.
AATTGACACACTTCTTGTCAAAGATATGCTGATGGCAAACCTGTACATGAAAAATGCCCTCAGATTACTACTCTTTAGGTAAATGCATGTTAAATGAGTTAATACTACACACATCTGTTGGAATGACTAACACTGAAAGGTCTGAACATGGTTTTAGCCAAGATATAGAGGAACTGGAACTGCTGATGGGAATAGAGTGCTACAACTATTCTGGAACAGTTTCTAGAAAACAGTATATAAACAGGTACCTGCCTTATGATTCAGCCATTCCACATCTAGTTATATACCACAGAGAAATAATAACCTCTTCCATGTAAAGACTTGTACACGGTTTTTCATAACAGCTATAAATATAATAGCAAAACTGGATTTATATTCTTCAACAGTTTTTATTAAATCAGTGAATTATTACATATCTGTACAATGAAATGCTACTCAGCAATGAAAAAAGAATAAACTTGATAAATTCAACAATATGGACAAATATTAAAATAAACTGAAAAAGCCATACAAAGAAGCTAGCATAATATATGGTTCCCTTTATATAAATTTCTAGGAAATGGAAGTAATTTATAATGTTAGAACGTAGATCAGTACTAACATTAGGGGGCAGTGGGGAGGGACTATTAAGGGACAGAAATAATTTGTATGGGTGATAAATACGTTTTCATTTATTCAGCTGCAGTAACGACTCCACAGGTATATACTTAAACTATGTATTTTAAATATATGAAATTTATTCTATGTGATATTTCTCAATTCAGATATCAAAAAAGCAAAATAACCAAGTTGTTTGACTACTTTTCCCCTTCATAATCACCCCATTTCTGCATATATATCATAATTTCTTTCTGTTTTCTTCTGTTTCATTAACCATTTTTCACTATATTCACTAAAAATCTGTTTCTTTTCATTTTAATTCCTATTAGATTTCTAAGGGTGGCAATGGAAACATTTCAGTCTAGATTTTCCAATGTTCCTCATTAATTTTAGGCTGATTGTTTCCATGCCTTATGGCTGAGGTGCATAAATTTAGTAAATGCACAGCAGGGAATGAAAACCCATACCCAGATATTATGCAGGAACCTATTCTGGTGTGAGCATACCAGGTAATTGGGTACATTTTAATAGATTTAAAAATAAGTTTTTATTTTTATTTTTATTTTATTTTCTGAATAGAAAATGGAACAAATTTATTCTTTTTTTTTTTTGTAGATAATTATTTTTATTGAAGGGTAGTTGACACACAGTACTACATTAGTTTCAGGTGTACAACACAGTGATTCAACATTTATATACATGATAATTCTAGGTACCAGCTATCACCATACCAAGTTGTTAAAATATTTTGACTATATTCCTTATGCTATACATTACATCCCGGTTACTTATTTATTTTACAATTGGACGTGTGCACTTTTTTTTTTTTTTTTTTTTTTTGTGAGGGCATCTCTCATATTTACTGATGAAATGGTTGTTAACAACAATAAAATTTTGTATAGGGGGGTCAATGCTCAATGCACAATCATTAATCCTCCCCAAGCCTAATTTTCATCAGTCTCCAACCTTCTGAAGCATAACGAACAAGTTCTTACATGGAGAACAAATTCTTACATAGTGAATAAGTTACATGGTGAACAGTACAAGGGCAGTCATCACAGAAACTTTTGGTTTTGCTCATGCAATATGAACTATAAACAGTCAGTTCAAATATGAATACTCATTTGATTTTTATACTTGATTTATATGTGGATACCACATTTCTCTCTTTATTATTATTATTTTTAATAAAATGCGGAAGTGGTAGGTAGATACAAGATAAAGGTAGAAAACATAGTTTAGTGTTGTAAGAGAGCAAATGTAGATGATCAGGTGTGTGCCTGTAGACTATGTGTTAATCCAAGCTAGACCAGGGCAATAAAACATCCATGTATGCAGAAGATTTCTCTCAGAACAGGGGGGGTGAGGTTCTAAGCCTCACCTCTGTTGATCCCCAGTTTCTCACCTGATGGCCCCCCTGTGACTGTGCCTGTCTTAGGTTGTTCCTCCCTTGAGGAATCTTACCCGTCTCTGGCTAACCAGTCATCTTCCGGGGCCATGCAGGGAAATGAAAAGTTGGTAAGTGAGAGGGAAGCCATATTGTTTGAAAAGGTTAGCTTTTTACTTCTTTGCATATTTATGCCCTGTGGCTTCTATGCCCAGCATTTGTCTTGAGGTGTCTTTACCACTTGGAAGAATTATGATACTCAGTAAATTTGATATGAGGCACGAATTCTATTTAAGTGTTGCAATTAGGAAGGAAGAAGAAAAGCTATAGATGTAGCAGGCGGAAGAAAACATGGGAAGATTGATTATCTCTTTGACATATCTTCTTGTAGAGTAACTTCAGCATGTATAGGTTTTAAACTACTAGTTAAATTGCACACACACATTAACATAATAGGAGTATAGTTACATAACTAAAGCATACCTGTAATTACCAGCCATCTCCAGTGAAACCAAGAAAACCAGTTAGGCACCTTAGGCATTTGTGAAAACTTATCTATGATATGGTGGATATTGTCCAACTGAACTTGAACAGTCTGAGAGAAATCAGACAAATTAAAACAACCCATTCCTGGGAAATGTTCACATCCCATATGATCTTTTAACAGTAAATAGTCTGTAGTTGTAAGATTTTGGAGCGTTACAATTTGCACTTCTCCTAATTCTTGGTTGAGGTCCAACAGTATAGATCCAGTCCAATTTGTTGTTTTACTGTATGCACAGGCCAGCTTAGATATCTCCTTCTTCATTCCCATGGCAAGTCCAGGAACTGGTGGGATGAGTCATCTACACCTGTAGCAGTGCGTAGATCTTTGTTGGGGTTTTTGATGATCATCTTCTGGCATGAGTCTTCCAGAGAGTGCTGATGTTGGAAGTTCTTTTTCATATCGTATCTTAGTTCATTTTCAGGGCAGTCAAATTAGGCGTTGATAATCTGTATAAACATAAACAGACCCTTTGCCTACACTTTTATATGCCCTTTATAACCTTGTGTAGAACTCATTGGAGCTCACCACACAGGAACTGCCTTTTTTTTTTTTTTTGGTATCATTAATCTACACGTACATGACGAATATTATGTTTACTAGGCTCTCCCCTATAACAGGTCCCCCCTATAAACCCCTTTACAGTCACTGTCCATCAGCATAACAAAATGTTGTAGAATCACTACTTGCCTTCTCTGTGTTTTATAGCCCTCCCATTTCTTCCCCCCATGCATGCTAATCTTAATATCCCTCTTCTTCTTCCCCCCACTTATCCCTTCCTACCCACCCATTCTTCCCAGTCCCTTTCCCTTTGGTACCTGTTAGTCCATTCTTGAGTTCTGTGATTCTGCTGCTGTTTTGTTCCTTCAGTTTTTCCTTTGTTCTTATACTCCACAGATGAGTGAAATCATTTGGTATTTCTCTTTCTCTGCATGGCTTGTTTCACTGAGCATAATACTCTCCAGCTCCATCCATGTTGCTGCAAAAAAGGCTGTAGGATTTGCCCTTTTCTTATGGCTGAGTAATATTCCATTGTGTATATGTACCACATCTTCTTATTCCATTCATCTATCGATGGATATTTAGGTTGCTTCCAATTCTTGGCTATTGTAAATAGTGCTGTGATAAACATAGGGGTGCATTGGTCTTTCTCCAACTTGATTGCTGCATTCTTAGGGTAAATTCCTAGGAGTGCAATTCCTGGGTCAAATGGTAAGTCTGTTTTGAGAATTTTGATGTACCTCCATACTGCTTTCCACAATGGTTGAACTAATTTACATTCCCACCAGCAGTGTAGGAGGGTTCCCCTTTCTCCACAGCCTCGCCAACATTTGTTGTTGTATGTCTTTTGGATGGCAGCCATCCTTACTGGTGTGAGGTGATACCTCATTGTAGTTTTAATTTGCATTTCTCTGATAATTAGCAATGTGGAGCATCTTTTCATGTGTCTGTTGGCCATCTGTATTTCTTTTTTGGAGAACTGTCTATTCAGTTCCTCTGCCCATTTTTTAATTAGGTTATTTGTTTTTTGTTTGTTGAGGCGTGTGAGCTCTTTATATATTCTGGACGTCAAGTGTTTATCGGATGTGTCATTCTCAAATATATTCTCCCATACTGTAGGGTTCCTTTTTGTTCTATTGATGGTGTCTTTTGCTGTACAGAAGCTTTTCAGCTATTGTCCCACTAGATTTTCAGCTTAATATAGTCCCACTTGTTCAATTTTGCTGTTGTTTTCCTTGCCCGGGGAGATATGTTCAAGAAGAGGTCGGTCATGTTTTTGTCTAAGAGGTTTTTGCCTATGTTTTTTTCCAAGAGTTTAATGGTTTCATGACTTACGTTTAGGTCTTTGATCCATTTTGAGTTTACTTTTGTATATGGGGTTAGACAATGGTCCAGTTTTATCCTCCTACATGTAGCTGTCCAGGTTTGCCAGCACCATCTGTTGAAGAGACTGTCATTTCGCCATTGTATGTCCATGGATCCTTTATCAAATATTAATTTAACTTATATGTCTGGGTTAATGTCTTTATTCTCCAGTCTGTTCCATTGGTCTGTGGCTCTGTTCTTGTGCCACTACAAAATTGTCTTGATTACTATGGCTTTATAGTAGAGCTTGAAGTTGGGGAGTGAGATCGCCCCACTTTATTATTCTTTCTCAGGATTGCTTTGGCTATTCAGGGTCTTTGGAGTTCCCATATGAATTTTTGAATTATTTGTTCCAGTTCATTGAAGAATGTTGCTGGTTGTTTCATAGGGATTGCATCAAATCTGTATATTGCTTTGGGCAGGATGGCCATTTTGACGATATTAATTCTTCCTAGCCACGAGCATGGGATGAGTTTCCATCTGTTAGTGTCCACTTTAATTTCTCTTAAGAGTGACTTTTAGTTTTCAGATTATAAGTGTTTCACTTCTTTGGTTAGGTTTATTCCTAGGTATTTTATTTTCTTTGATGCAATTGTGAATGGAGTTGTTTTCCTGATTTCTCTTTCTGTTGGTTCATTGTTAGTGTATAGGAAAGCCACAGATTTCTGTGTGTTGATTTTATATCCTGCAACTTTGCTGTATTCCAATATCAGTTCTAGTAGTTTTGGTGTGGAGTCTTTAGGGTTTTTTATGTACAGTGTCATGTCATCTGCAAATAGTGACAGTTTAACTTCTTCTTTACCAGTCTGGATTCCTTGTATTTCTTTGTTTTGTCTGATTGCCGTGGCTAGGACCTCCAGCACTATGTTAAATAACAGTGAGGAGAGTGGGCATCCCTGTCTAGTTCCCGATCTCAGAGGAAATTCTTTCAGGTTCTCGCTATTCAATATAATGGTGGCTGTGGGTTTATCATAGATGGTCTTTATTATGTGGAGGTACTTGCCCTCTATTCCCATTTTGTTAGGAGTTTTTATCATGAATGGATGTTGAACATTGTCAAATGCTTTTTCAGCATGTATGGAGATGATCATGTGGTTTTTGTCTTCCTTTTTGTTGATGTGGTGGATAATGTTGATGGACTTTCGAATGTTGCACCATCCTTGCATCCCTGGGATGAATCTCACTTTATCATGTTGTATGATCCTTTTGATGTATTTTTGAATTCGGTTTGCTAATATTTTGTTGAGTATTTTTGCATCTATGTTCATCTGGGATATTGGTCTGTAGTTTTCTTTTTTGGTGGGGTCTTTGCCTTGTTTGGGTATTAGGGTGATGTTAGCTTCATAATGAGTTTGGGATTATCCCCTACTCCACTATTTTTTGCAAAACTTTAATGAGAATGGGTATTATGTCTTCCCTGTATGTCTGATAAAATTCCGAGGTAAATCCATCTGGCCCAGGGGTTTTGTTCTTTGGTAGTTTTTTGATTACCGCTTCAATTTCGTTGCTGGTGATTGGTCTGCTTAGATTTTCTGTTTCTTTCTGGGTCAGTCTTGGAAGGTTGTATTTTTCTAGGAAGTTGTCCATTTCTCCTAGTTTTCCCAGCTTGTTAGCATATAGGTTTTCATAGTAGTCTCTAATAATTCTTCGTATTTCTGTGGGGTCCGTCATGATTTTTCCTTTCTCGTTTCTGATACTGTTGATTTGTGTTGACTCTCTCTTCCTCTCAATAAGTCTGGCTAGAGGCTTATGTATTTTGTTTATTTTCTCGAAGAACCAGCTCTTGGTTTCATTGATTTTTGCTATTGTTTTATTCTTCTCAATTATATTTATTTCTTCTCTGATCTTTATTATGTCCCTCCTTCTGCTGACCTTAGTTCTCATTTGTTCTTCTTTTTCCAATTTCGATAATTGTGACATTAGACCATTCATTTGGGATAGTTCTTCCTTTTTTAAATATGCTTGGATTGCTATATACTTTCCTCTTAAGACTGCTTTTGCTGTGTCCCACAGAAGTTGGGGCTTAGTGTTGTTGTCATTTGTTTCCATATATTGCTGGATCTCCATTTTGATTTGGTCATTGATCCATTGTTTATTTAGGAACGTGTTGTTAAGCCTCCATGTGTTTGTGAGCCTTTTTGTTTTCTTTGTACAATTTATTTCTAGTTTTATGCCTTTGTGGTCTGAAAAGTTGCTTGGTAGGATTTCAATCTTTTGGAATTTACTGAGGCTCTTTTTATGTCCTAGTATGTGGTCTATTCTGGAGGATGTTCCATGTGCACTTGAGAAGAATGTGTATCCTGTTGCTTTTGGATGTAGAGTTCTGTAGATGTCTATTAGGTCTATCTGCTCTAATGTGTTGTTCAATGCTTCTGTGTCCTTACTTATTTTCTGTCCATTGGATCTATCCTTTGGGGTGAGTGGTGTGTTGAAGTCTCCTAGAATGAATGCATTGCAGTCTATTTCTCCCTTTAGTTCTGTTAGTATTTGTTTCACATATGCTGGTGCTCCTGTGTTGGGTGCATATATATTTAGAATGGTTATACCCTCTTGTTGGACTGAGCCCTTTATCATTATGTAGTGTCCTTCTTTATCTCTTGTTACTTTCTTTGTTTTGAAGTCTATTTTGTCTGATATTAGTACTGCAACCCCTGCTTTCTTCTCGCTGTTGTTTGTTTGAAATATGTTTTTCCATCCCTTAACTTTTAGTCTGTACATGTCTTTGGGTTTGAGGTAAGGTTCTTGTAAGCAGCATATAGATGGGTCGTGCTTTTTTATCCATTCTATTACTCTGTGTCTTTTGATTGGTGCATTCAGTCCATTTACATTTAGGGTGACTATTGAAATATATGTACTTATTGCCATTGCAGGCTTTAAATTCGTGTTTACCAAAGGTTCAAGGTTAGCCTCTTTAGTATCTTACTGCCTAACTTAACTCACTTATTGAGCTGTTATATACACTGTCTGGAGATTCTTTTCTTCTCTCCTTCTTATTCCTCCTCCTCCATTCTTCATATGTTGGGTGTTATGTTCTGTGCTCTTTCTAGGAGTTCTCCCATCTAGAGCAGTCCCTGTAAGATGTTCTGTAGAGGTGGTTTGTGGGAGGCAAATTCCCTCAGCTTTTGTTTGGGAATTGTTTAATCCCACCATCATATTTAAATGATAGTCATGCTAGATACAGTATCCTTGTTTCAAGGCCCTTTTGTTTCATTGCATTAAATATATCATGCCGTTATCTTCAGGCCTGTAGGGTTTCTGTTGAGAAGTCCGATGTTAGCCTGATGGGTTTTCCTTTATAGGTGACCTTTTTCTCTCTAGCTGCCTTTAAAACTCTTTCCTTGTCCTTGATCTTTGCCATTTTAATTATTATCTGTCTTGGTGTTGTCCTCCTTGGATCCTTTTTGTTGGGGGTTCTGTGTATTTCCGTGGTCTATTCGATTATTTCCTCCCCCAATTTGGGGAAGTTTTCAGCAATTATTTCTTCCAAGATACTTTCCATCCCTTTTCCTCTCTCTTCTTCTTCTGGTACCGCTATAATACGGATATTGTTCCTTTTGGAGTGGTCACACATTTCTCTTAATATTGTTTCATTCCTGGAGATCCTTTTATCTCTCTCTATGTCAGATTCTATGCATTCCTGTTCTCTGGTTTCAATTCCTTCAATGGCCTCCTTCATCCTATCCATTCTGCTTATAAACCCTTCCAGAGTTTGTTTCATTTCTGTAATCTCCTTTCTTTCATCTGTGATCTCCCTCTGGACTTCATCCCATATTTCCTGTGTATTTGTCTGCATCTCTGTCAGCATATTTATGATATTTATTTTGAATTCTTTGTCAGGAAGACTGGTTAGGTCTGTCTCCTTCTCTGGTGTTGTCTCTGTGATCTTTGTCTGCCTGTAGCTTTGCCTTTTCATAGTGATAGGAATAGTTTGCAGAGCTGGGACGAGTGACGGCTGGAAGAACTTCCCTTCTTGTTGGTTTGTGGCCCTCCTCTCCTGGGAGAACAGCGACCTCTAGTGGCTTGTGCTGGGCAGCTGCGCGCAGACAGGGCTTCTGCTTCCTTCCCGGCTGCTATGGAGTTAATCTCCGCTGTTGCTGTGGGCGTGGCCTGGCTCAGGCGGCTGCTCCAAAGTGGTGGAGTCGCGTTGGAGGGGGAGCGGCTCGGAGGCTATTTATCTCCATAAGGGGCCTCCCTTCTCCCTGCATCCCAGGGGTTTGTGTGCCCAGAGATCCCTGATTCCCTACCTCTGGATTAAGTGTCCCGCCCTGCCCCTTTAAGACTTCCAAAAAGCACCCACCAATACAAAACATTGACCCCCGCAAAAAAAAAAATTTTTTTTAATTAAATAAATAAATAAATAAATAAATAATGGCCGCTCTTTTTCCTTTTTTCTCCAGTGCCAGCCTCAGGCATCTGCTCACTGGTCTTGCTGCCCTCTTTCCATAGAATTGGGGTCCCTATCCCTTTAAGACTTCCAAAAAGTGCTCGCAAAAAAAAAAAAAAAATAGCCACTCGCTTTTCTTATTTCCTCCGGCTCCAGGCCTTCGGTACCCTCTCACTGTTCTTGCTGCCCTATTTCCCTAGTATCCAGGGCCCCACGCACGCACTGTGTCTGCGCTCTGGTCCGGATGGCTGGGGCTGGGTGGTCAGCAGTCCTGTGCTCCGTCTCCCTCCCGCTGGGATCTGGGGGTAGGGGCTCTCGGTTCCTGTGGGGCCGGGGCTTGTATCTTACCCCCTTTAGGAGGCACTGGGTTCTCGCATTTGTGAATGTGGTCTGGATGTGATCTGGATGTTGTCCTGTGTCCTCTGGTCTTTATTCTAGGAAGAGTTGTCTTTGTTATATTTTCATAGATATATGTGGTTTTGGGAGGAGATTTCTGCTGCTCTACTCATCCCACCATCTTGGCTCCACCTCCCATAAGTTTTTATTTTTACTTACTCTAAATTCATTTATAAATGAGTATAAATTACAAATGATTATAGGTTCATTTATGTTAAATTTCCATTTACACTGCAGCTTTGGGTGTTCTGCATTTAATTCGTGGAGAACACTGGTTACATTGAAGCCCTACGACCATAGGACATGGCTCCTTTTTCCTTTGCATATTTTTCCTCTGCATTGCCATGTCTGACCTCATATATGAACTTGTTGTCTTCCTTAAAGGATGTTGTCTTCTTAGTCAAAACCTGAGTCTGCACGATAATGCAAGTGCTGTGTGACAAAATTGTTTCACACCCCATCTGGTCAGCAACATTGGTCATCCAAAGGGGTAACAACAGCCTTTTCTGTAATATTTTGGCTTCTAATTCTTGCCTCTAAGTAGGGGGATATGCAGTGGCTCCCTTAAAAATGTATGTCTCTGTTTTAAACTGCCACTAAAGAATTCTCTCCAGCAAAGAAATTTTGTGCCAACTACACATGACTTATTTCATTCTTTTTCTGTTTTGTTCATGGTGTATTGTATGTAGCTTATAGTTTACGAATTTTGTTTTATAAGTTATGGACCTTACTCTAGTTCCAGAAGAGTTTAATATTCTACTATGTTTTTAAAAACTTTTGGAAGACAGAATCTTGCCGATCTCAGGTTAAATGTCCTCAAGTCCAAGCAAATGTGATTCCCATATGGGAAAGTTTATCTACAAACATGCTTGGAGGGGCCCTAATTTTAGGGGAGGAATAGTTCTTAGGAAAAAAGTAAACAAAAAAATTCAGTTGTTGGGAAATTGTTATGGATTCCAGAATTTTTTTTACTAAAATAAACTGCATTTAATGTAGTTTAGACACTTCATCTAACTCATTATCAATCAACTCCAAATTCAAAAGCATTTATCTTAGTGAAAACTGAATCCCTTAATTATATATGTGATTTGTCAAAGCAAATATTGCACCAGGCAAAATTAAACAGGCAAGAAAGACTTTATTCAGGCTATTGCAACAGGAGAGAGAGGCCAAAATTCAGTTTGAATTGAACTCTGCTGTAACAAAGGGCGGAACATTTTTTATTTTTTAACTATTGGATGAGCTCATGGGAAAGTACTGGAACATTAGGAGGAAGGTTGATCAGTGGGATGTGTGAAGCATATTGAGATATTGCTGAGTCTGCAAATGTTTTTCTCTATAATTAGACCATCTGTGTTTGTTAATTGGCACCCATCAAAATTAGGCTTTTACCCTCCCACAGACACTGGGAGGTAGGAGTCATCTTTTTCTCAATACTTAACATTTTAAAGGGAAGGCTCTCAGGTTCTTGAGAACAACATTCCTGGGTTGTACAACTGGCAAGAGGATTTACACATATCACAAAGAGTCAGAGAAAGAATGTATAATGGCAAACTCTCTAAAGTACAAGGGGATCAGGGCCCAGAGTCAGGGAGAAGCCTGTGTATAGGTCAGCCAGGATGAGGGAAATATAAAGGCATCTTGGTCAAATCCTGGGTAAAAAATTCTTTTGACTTTTCCTGATTCATTTTTATTTAGCCCATGCTAATTCTTACTGAATACTATTTTTTAAAGTAATGTCAACACATTTTTTGTTTTCAAAATGTGATAAAAGATGTGTTAAATGCATGAGTTAGGATTGCAAAGCAAGTCTGTAACTCTAAGTCTTGGTGCTATTTTTTTCCCCCACAGAATTGTATGAATTCTCCAGTTATGTGAGAAGCAGCAGGTGGCAGTGACATGGGTGAAAATTAGACTTGTGTTTAAATCACTGCTGAAATACTTACTACCTTTATTGGTTGGGACAGTTTTTCAGGTTTAACTGTCTCTTCAGGTCTTCACTTCCTTAAGAGGACTCTTGTTTTACATAAAATTTACATTAAGTAAATTTGTTTGCTTTGCCCTGTTAATCTGTCTTGATCAATTTAATTTTTAGACAGGTTAGGGTTGAGAGAATTTTTTCCTCCTATATACCAGTTATTTAGGAGGGAATGTGTCTCCACAAAGTAGATTTTCCTCCAAGATGAAGGAGGCCATTCTCTTTTTTGAAATGAGAGCAATTAGAAACACCGTTTCTTGGAGTTTTCTCTGCTTGAACCTCCTCTTGACACCAAATCTGTCTCTGAACACCTTGGTTGTTTCCTCAAACTTGCTTTAACAAATGCTTCATTTATTTAGTTTTGTGATTTCTTGGTCTATTAAAATGCAAATGTATTTCAATAAGGTAATAGTATGAGTCAGTAGTTATTAATTGCTGAATTTCTTTCTTTCTTTCTTCACTAAACATTTACTGTGCCACTATTCACACCCTGGCATTAGGATTTGGGGACACAGAAGCAGACTCCAAGGTCAACGTTTTTAGAATTTTTGGTGTTTAAGTAGCTAACAGCTCCAGGGAGTCCTAAAGTGGCTCTGTGGCCGCTTTCTTTCAGAGCTTCGATTTCCCTCTCTGGAATTTGAGAGGTTGAAAGCCCCTCATGTTGAACATTTATAGAATATGTAAGTGTAAGTAAAATCATGGGTCTCAACTCAAGGCCAAAAACTGTATTACAGAGGCACACAGACTGAAAGGAAGACACATTTTCCTTTAAAATGTGAACATATTCTCCTATAATTTGTCCTTCATGATTTTACATCAAAAAGCAACTTTAGCTCCTAATGTCTTTTGAAGTTCTTCGCAGCAGAGGAAAGGAGGCAATTAAGGACAGCAGGACCCAGTTCACTTACCTTTTACTCGTGCCTATTTATGGAGAATGTGTGCTTTTATGTTTAGACTTTTAGAGGCTTCTGAAAACCTTTTGGTTGTGCAGGTAAGCATCTTTTAGAAAAACAGGCCTTCCCCCAAGATGCTTGCAAATCTCACATCTGTGGTAGAACACACAGAAGACAGAACCGTGTGCTCTAATTAGAGAGGAAAATTAGTTGAAATGTATCAGTGGATCACTGAGAGTCATTCAAATGTTTGGAAGAAAACAGTTCTTTCTGATTTGAAATTATGCCTTCTATACAACTGGTATGCCTGAAACAGGTAAATCAAATTATGTCTTTTCTCCTCTATGACTGCAAATTAACAGTGAGTAAACAGCAAGGCTGTACTTTTCCAAAAGTACAAATATTAATGAAAATCTCCTGGGTTTGCAAAATTTGGCTGGGGATACTGTTAAAACATTTTCTCAAGAGGAATGTTCTTTGTTTCGAGCCTCCAAAAAAATCCTGCAAATACAAGAGCAATAGCTTTTCACCGCAGCATTTTGGACTTGTCCCATTCAGCCGGAAGAGGGATATACACAAAGGTCTGAAAAACTTAAACAACAACAACTGCTGTTTTAAAATAAAGTTCAACAAACTTTGGTTTAACTTCCTGCAAAGGTTGCATCAGGATTTGTTTAAATTTCAGATCAAGAGGCAGCTTGCTTCCTACTTGATCTAGAGCAAGTGAAGCATACCTAATAGAAGCCCTAATTTAAACACAAAGGTTAAATAAACTCTGTTGCATTTTGACAAAGGTTAAATGCCTATTTACGGAAGTTAATGACTTAATTGCATTTTGAATACCATTCTTTATATAAAGGTTAATCTCATATTTTTGACTTCATGTTTCCTTTCTTAAAAGGAAATACTCATTAGTACCAAACAATTATCTGTTAATTTGTTTTCATCTTATTTATAGTTCTTCAACCAGAGTATTATCTGTTTTGATTGCATGAGAATTTTTTTAAAGCATTCAAGAAGAAAAATGCTTAAAGAGAGAATAACATTATTAGAGAATTACTGCTTTCAAAGAGTCAAAGAGGAAAGGGATGAAGATTTTAATAATTAGCCTAGAGCAGAGACATAACCTATTGTGGGATCATACACCTGTCTAGCATGTGCAGGAGATGAGTTAAGCAATTTCTAGTAGTATAAAAGCAAACGATTTATTGGGCTCAGTAGAAAAATCGCTATTAGATGATCAAAAGTGTGAAAAAAAATTACTACATGAGAGAAAGGTACATGGTCAATTTGGCATTTACTTTTGATGCCATTTTTACCAAATATAATTCTGATAATTTACTGTGGGTAGTATATTAATTAGAAAATGAAGCATGTTAT